>NW_016690242.1:2710708-2724625 GCF_001604755.1 Lepidothrix coronata
GTTTAGGCTACCATGTGGGTAGCCTTCATTTTCAAATGAGGTGTCTTATTTTCAGAAACAGAGTGACATTGAAAAACCTTTTAGATATAATGCTTTTGTTTTCTGTCAGATGACTGACTGTAAATCGACGATACTATTACAGAAACATCCTCCTGTAAATTTAAAATGTTGTAGAGATACCGGGTGGGAATAGGAGCCGAATTTTATCTTTAATGAAAAAAGTATTATTTTTTAATTTAATTCAAATGAGAACGCGTTAAATATATTGCAGCTGTTGGGAGTTTGGGATTTTGACTGTGTATGCTTTGTCAATCTATGAAATAGCTTGTGCTTTTCCTTTGAGTATTATGGTCCATGTTTACAATTACTGAGTTTATTTACTTTCTAATGAATGTGCTAATGACTTCCAAGGTGGGGGCTATTAGCAAGTAATTAGGAGCTAGCAGCAAGTAAATTAAACAAATGTAAAGAGGCACACGGTTTCTCATTTACTTAGAACAGTAGCTACACATAGGAGAGATGCAAGGCTAGAAGAACTGACAAGAAATAATTTTGTGTAAATCTGGGAATGCTAAGTTTGCTCTGTTGCCAAACTTCTGTTTGGCTTCCCTAACAGCTCTGAATAGAGGTGTATTCCCTTTCAGCTTTATCCATTCTGTGGTCATAGACTGCTATGTTGTGATTCTGGTGACTGTGTTATTATTGCACTTTTTTTGCGACAGGAATATGAGAGAAGTTAAGTGGTTAGTCTTTTGACTGTGTCCTAGTGTTTAAAACTGAGACACCTGGTTGTAGATGGAGGTTTTCAGGGCTGAAGGTAAAGCCTTAACCCAATTTTGGTTTGGTTTTCTATTTTCTTTTCCCCCTGGGTGTACTGCTTCCCTCTCTAGCATATAGGATAAATGAGTTATTGCCAAATGTCATAACTTGCAGTCTGGACTAGGTTCATCTGAATACTAGCTCGTGTCAATTTTGACTTTAGAGTCTGTTGTAAACAAAATTCATACAAAATCTTGACCCACGTTTTTAGCACTCACAAAGTTCTGCTATAGCCTGATCTGAAAAGTGGTTTATGGCTTTGTAACCTGATTAATGTCTAAGAAGTGTGTTGGTGGAATATTATTGACATTATCTGGTATGTGGATGCATATGGATCTATGGATGCAGTAAGCTAAGGCACATAATGTTCAAATTACTAGTTCAGGCCTGTTTAAAATGTCACAGGGAAAAATAGAATCAAATCCAGATATACAGAATCCCATATTTTACCAAATAAGCTGAATTATCTGTGATTAGGGAAGAAAGAGGACCCTCAAAACACATACTTTTTCTGGATTGCTTAAGCATAATATGTGCTGTTTTTAATTAAACTGAAATGTGTTAATTTTTTATGCTTTCGTATCTTAAGATTTCAATAAAAACAGTGAAGGTGAATAGTGAATATAGGGTGAACAGTTCAACTAAAAGCTTCCTAATAAGGCTTAATTCAGGATATTCTGTTACCTACTCCCAAAGCCTTTCTCTGTTCTTTTTACCACTTAGCTGAAATCTTTCCTTTCTTATCCTTTACTAGATACTAATAAAAAATAAAATGTGGCTCAGAAACGTACACCCTATGAAAATTCAGGCACTGTAAGTCAAATGTGCCTTCAGCAAGCAAAGAAGAGATCTAATTTCCTTTGCTCTGATCAACAATGGCTGTCAATTCACTGTGGTTTGGAGCCTAATTAGATGATTGTTAGTTGCTTAATGTGTTAAGGGAAAGTTAGTGATACATAAGAGAAGCTTCTGTTGCTGATCTCAAAACCCATGAGTAATACTCAAGATTAGCAGTGGGAGCATGGCTGACTCAGCTCTTTGTAATATCTATAAACCTATTAGCAAAGCAAGAAGCTGATGAGCTACTCTGGAGTGAACTCAAGGGGAAAGTGATTTTCTCTGTCATTAGTCAAGACAGAGCAATAAATGTAGCCTTACTTTGATTTGGTGTCCCTCATAGGTTTTCACTGTCCTCTATCATCCTCTCCTTCAACATCTGCTCTGTGCTTGCCCCACCAGCCAGCCATCAGCTAGAATACTCATAGGCTCTGACTCTTCCTAAAGCTGAGAGCAATTATAATGCATTGGATAATTTGGCAAGGCAGAAGGAACTAAAACAAAGGTAACTTAAGGCTAGGAGAAGTCCACCAGGTGTGACAGAAGCTTGTCTCGGATGGAGGAAGGGAAGGATTAGAGGAGTAGTACCACTGCTCCAAGAAGAAAATGGTTCTTAAGCTATCCTTGAATACAGACCAGTGTAGGGTAAGCGTTCCCACAGTGACATTTAAGGAAGCAGAACAGAGTACATCTGAAAGAGGGACTTTTTTTTTATCCCTTTCCTCATTTTGGAGACAGAGATGCATAAGGGTTTCCAGAACTGAGAGGGAGGAAGAAAATGGGTTGGGATCAAACAACCGAGACCTTATGTAATGCTTGACCTTTTTACCTTGTTTCTAAGTAAGTCGTAATCACAGTCTGATTTATGAAAAACAAACCTATTTGAAACAGAAAATAGCTGAATTATGGGGTTTGGAAATGTCAAAAATTATATATTTGATGACCTCAAAACATTTCTTTCAATGTTTTTATTATTTTACTGGAATTAAATACTTTTTGCAAAGTACATCAGCTTTGGTGGATACCTTTTCCATTATAAAAATACTTAAAATTGGAAATAAATAGATCGCTTTTTAAAAATGTCTCTGAGCATATCAGAGCATGTTCTACATGTGAAGAACCACGTCTGGTTTTTTGCTAGAAAGATCATAACCAAGCACAGCTATGTTATAGCATCCAAATCCTTCTACTTGAAATCAGTATGTATTTAGATCAGCTGATTTATGTTTCATGGCTGGGCTTCGTGAACAAAGATTTGGGAAGGGCTCTACCCACATTTGCTGCAAGCATATGGTGGCTAATAAGGCCAATACAAGATAGACATGTCCGACTGCAAAAGGCACAGCAGAAAGACTCCTTAGGTGGTAAAATCTGCAAGACACGATTCTTTCTGCATTGTCTTTTCTCCTCAATAGTGATCCTGCGTGTGTTCTCAAAGGCATCAGCAGTGTTATAGAGGGTGTGTCTCCAGACCTCCCGATTGGAGGCCAGAGTAGACCAGTTATGTTGATCAGTATGGCCAAGGCTGAGATGTTGTTTCAGGGAGTCCTTGTATCTTCTCTTCAGGGCTCCTCTCTTGCGGCAGCCAGTGGCAAGTTCACCATAAAGCAAGATCTTAGGGAGGCGGTGGTCCTTCATCCTTGAGACGTGTCCTGCCCAGTGCAGCTGTGTTCTCAGTAACATGGCCTCAATACTTGTGACTGCTGCTTGTTCTAGAACAGATGTATTGGTCACATAATCTGACCAGTGGATAGGATTGTAGCTGATTTATGTGCTGTGCTGAAAATAAACTGTTTCAGCATCCTCCCTGCAACTTTTTGGTAGGTACAAAGCTGGCTTGTGTGCCAGTATTGGACAGTATGGCCTGTTGGTGAACTTGCAGATCTGGTAAATGGAATGTTTTTATTTGTCTGAAGAATGGTATGTACTAGCCTACTGTGCTCATGTAAAGGAAGTCATTTTCTGCATCTCCATAGTCATTCTTTAGTAGTACTTCTGTCAACTGTAAATGTAAAGGATTATTCTGTTTCTTCTGTTGTAATTTCTTCTCTGCAAGCATCAACTGAAAATTATAATTAAAGAGTTCCTACTGCAAAAGATACTAATTTTTATAATATTTATGTTCTGTCAAATATAGAAAAGTCTAACTGTGAAGATTTTTACAATTAAGAGAATTCAGTCCACCCAGTATCAGAAACTACAAATCTAAATTCAAGACTTCCCTCAGGTTCATATGAGAGCAGAACTTCACTGGCTTGTAGTTATCTACTCTTTACTAACCCTCTTGGAGATAACTCTCTACTTGGAGAAATAAATTCTTGCTTGGCTATCAGCATGGATTGTGATACATTCTGTTTTTCCCATTCTGTTTTCCCCTTCTATTCTGAAGCATGGATTGCTGTAAATCATCATCTGGGCTTTCTAGCCCTCTAAAGGTGCCTGGCTTGAAACCTGTATGAAGAAAAATTTGTCATTGTACTTACCACTCTGTAATACATGTAACCTCATGTATTGTTGATTGTGCTCTCAACATCTCTTTCATCTGAACTGAACTTTCCCAGAGATCACTCTCAGGTTGATTCTGGCAGCTGTGAGAAAAAGGAGAGAAGTTCAAACACTGAAACAGTTCAAAAGTCAAAACATTGTGGAAAGGCAATTATAAACGATTATTTACAGAGTTCATGATCGCACTGTGGCCAGCAATGTGAAAAAGTTACTGAAGTTAATAGTTTCCTCCAAACTATACGAGGTAAACAATTTGAACATCTCTGGGAAACAGTCCTTTGTGGCTGGCTGTTTCAATGAGCTTTCAAAACAATGGCCCAAATCTCTATTTCAGACACCAGAAAGTCCTCAGCTTTACTGCCAATTGAGAAAAATCCAATAATATCAGTATAAAACACCCTTGAAATTCTTTGCTGGCTGGCAAACTGTTAGTGTCTATTTAGAGTTAAAACACCTGGACTGTTTTGGTTTGGTTTTTTAAATGCAATAAATAAAAAAATAACTAAATAAAAACAAATAACTAAATAATAAATAAATAATCAAAATATGTAAGCACTCAGCATCTTGGCAAGCCAGGCCCATCAGAATCAAATGATGAAAAGGGAATGGGCAACAGGGAAGATCAATGCAGTTGTGCAGCAAAATAAATACCCCACAGAGAGGATTTATACTTCAGAACTGTGTGCACACCAAATTCTTTAACTGTATGTGTTCACTGCCAATGAAAGTCATAGCAGTATTTCTTTCTGATTCTAGGGTTGCTTTATATGGATGTAAGCAATGTAAGCAAGGCTAGCAGAGGCCACTTAGAGAGCATAATTTTTACACAGCTGCCATAGACATAAATACCAGTTCTGATTGCCATGTGACCAAGAGCAGCATAGGCTGTGGATCTCATACAAATGCAGTGGGTTCTCTTGTTGGCGTGTGGGAGCTTTGTCCTTATCAGGAACTAGAAGGATATCCAGTGTCACTCTGCTAGTGGCTAAAAAAAGTCTGATTTTCACCTTGCTTTACTGATTCAACTCTTTCTTGAATTTGAACAGCTGTCTTCTTCTTAGCTGTGCTTAATTTGATCAGCTGTTTTCCTCTTAGCTGCACTGTGGAACAACAAAATAGTTGTGATGCCAAAGTTAAAGACTAACTGAAGTAGTCTGTTTATACTGGAGCACTGCTGTATTTGTAAACTCAGCAGAACACATTAAATAGGCAGCTGTAGTCCAAGATACTCTTTTTCAGTCACATCCTGAAGAAGCTGTATCTAAATCATCATGGAATGATGTGCAATGACACCTTCACTAGACTAGATTGCTCAGAGCAAGCTGTCCTCAAACACTTCTGGGGATGGGGCATCTTCATCCTGTCTAGGCAACCTGTTCCAGTGTCCCACCATCCTCACAGTGAATAATTGCTTCTGCTTCTCATCTTAAACAATTACAAATTTATGAACTGTCTAACTTTAGTCTCAAGTCAGATAGGCCCTGAGACTCATCAAAGCAGATGCAATTAGCTTGTCCTTTACATAGCTTATACATGCATTTTTTAAGAATAGTTTTTGGGATATGCTTGCAGAAACTCAGTGGTGAATTAAGACCCTACTACACTTCTATCAGCCATAGGAAAGACCAGGATGAAACCAGACCCCAAAAGACAGGTCTCACAGAGGGTTAACTATTTCCCTCACAAAGACTACCATCCCTTCAATGCTGAAACAAAACACATGCAAATCAAATGTGAAGTAAAATCAAGGTCAGTAACACGGACCTACTTGTTTCAGTGTACAGCTGATTAGCAGTTTATGCCTGTTCCATCTGAAAGTGGCTAAATAGAGAATCTCACCAACAAAGCAATGGGGGTGGAGAAAAAAATCCCAGATTTATCATTCTAAAGGCTGTAAACTGAGATGCCATCAAATCCAGAGAGGAGGTAGTCAATGCTAATACATGGTGTGAGGAGACCACACCATGCTCTTCATCTTCTTTCTCGTTAATGAATTGGCTATGAACATTTTCTCCACATGTTCAGGCTGCCTGCAAACGCTGCCCCAGGCTCTTGGCCTATCTTATGAAATATTGCCTTGTGATGGTATTGAAAATATGGCTGTTGTGAACAGTTACCCAAGATATAAGGGTTTAACAGGTACCATGTTCTCTCAGGTGGTAGATTTACCTTGAATCTTATTGTATTCATTACTGGTGCTATAATCCCTTCCCCATGATGCAGTCTTCCCTTTCAGGTTTCAAATGCTATAATGAGATTATGAGTATTGTTTCCAAACTTAATTGGTTTAATTTAATTAGTTTTTCATTAGCTCTGGATCAGGACCTTACTGCAGTACTGACTCTGCTATCTTTCATTTAATTATATTTAATGCAATCTCTTTGTTTCCCTAGGGGCTAAATAAAGATGCAACCAAAGATTCAAAATTAATACAGAGGGCTACTGTCTACCCTGTGTTTTCAGGTAGGTCTAGAAGAACCAGGCTTAAAGCATGCATTGCATCTTCTGTTTAGCTCCCTGTCTCTCTGCAGTACTGCATGACCCCAACCTGGCAGCAGGAAACCAACCCAATTTAGTATGAAGAAATGGTTCTTTCTCTCTGTACAGCTAATAACCTGGTTTTGTACCTGGTTTGTTTGTCCTACATTCCTTTGCACCTGGTCTGTCTACATTCAAATGCTTGTTTTAACTGAAGACTTGAGTTTTCTTTGAAACATCTGTGTGAGACGTTGTACTGAGCACCTCTGCAGAGCATGTGGATGTTAAGTCTCATTTCCATATTTACGTGCTGTAATTCTTAGTTTTCTGACAATATTTGTCAGAAGAGTCCAATTTACCTGTTTTCTTTCCATTCTTGAGAGCAAGTAGAGTTCTGCCATTCCATTGAGATCCTATGTTTACCACCATTGCTGTGGCTTCATTTCACATACAAGAAAAGGTAGTTTTCATGCCCTGGGAGCTATCCTACTGTTTCCTAGGATACTTTTCACAGAAGCCCAGGAATGCCTCTTTCACAAAAGTAGTATTGCCTACAGGTAGGGTGAAAAGGGCAGAAAGCAACTGGTTTGAGCTGGAGACCAAGGGAAAACAGCATGAGAAGCAAAACTGACAGAACCTGGTGCTGTGGAAATTTGCACCCATTTCTCCTTCCATATCTGCTTATAAGAGCAGCACTAGCTCCTGTTTGGCAATTTTTACTGCACAGATACACGCAGACACACACTACAACAAAAGAGTCCTAAATGGCAAAGCATGTGTTCAAGTTTGACTGCTGGGCCTGTTGCAGCAGGAAATCACTGTGAATGAAGCTCAATTATCAAGAGTGAACAAATTAGCATTTCCTCAAAATCATGGAGTGTCTACAAGCATGAGAGGTATAAAGGCTAACAGGGAATGTGACTGGAGATGAAGAAAGACTACAGATCCTCTGTTCTTGCTGGGCCAGATGCTCAGAGGACAGTTGAATTCCCCTTGCTTTCAGGAGAACTTGACTTTCTAATAAATCTCACATCACTGTCCTCTTTTTTTGCAAGTGGCTTTTGTTTAGTAGTAAATGCCAGCAAGGCATTAGGTAAGAGTCTGGTTACAAGCCCTCTCATACAGAAGAATTACATATTCCTCTGGATGTTTCTGTGTTAGTACCAGGACCTTTTGCCTAAGCTTTAATTAGTATAACCTCGTAATAGCATATGTCACCCAGAAATGCCAAAGTGTTTAATAGAATTAGCTATATAGTTGTGTTGTGATGTGCTCTAGGGATTTATTGTAATTAAAGCTGATGAAGAATGTTCCAATGAAATTATTTTCTATTGGATTATGCATATTATGCAGCATCACAATGTTTTCTTTTACTTTACCCCAGGAGCCGAGGGAGCCTTCAGGGAGAAGGCTGCTAGAGCCAACCTTGAGTATTCAAGACATAGCCCTTCTCCAAAGTAAAAAGTCTAAAGTGGAAACTCAAGAGGACTTGAAAAAGACTGCACGTGTTCTTGGCTTTATGGAAGGCAGAATCTCCAGGAATGTCATTTTGAATGGCTGAAATAAATCTTTTCAAGTCTCATTCTGTGATGACAGTTTACAACAATCTTTCTGATTAACAACTCTTCTTATTTGCTTTTCTTCTTCTGGAATTTCAGGCTTGTTTATTCCAACCAGCCCTCCTCCATTCCTAATACAGAAATGAGTGGAGTAATTATCAATGTTTTTAGCTTTTCCAAAATCTTCTGGGAAACATAGGACATAGCCAGCAATAAAGACCAGCAGCCGTTATCATTGCTTTCTGTTATGATAGGCATACAACCCCTGCCACCGTCATTTTTAAAAGGCTGCCTCCTTTTTGTGATGTGCTTAGAAAGCTTCTTTTAAAAAATGGATAAGATTAGTCAGTAATGATTCTTGAACTGAATTGCCTTGGACTAGCAAACCACTTACGCTTTTCTACTGGGCTTTATAGTAGGAATGGGGACTTTCAATTTGCTAATAGGTCACTTAAAAATGCAATTTTTTTAGAAACCCAGAGTCTGAGTGTTTGGAATCACACCATGTTCCTTCTACAAAATGATATCTTGTAATCCTTGCTTTCTTCAGCTTCAATAGGGTCACTCATGACCTTATATCAGCTCTCAGAGCACATTGTACTACTCTGTGGTAACTAATAGGACTTGTACTAGTTATGACACATAAAGCCACTAATTTCTACCAGAAGAGAGGAACATTTATGCATTTGAAAGCCACTGTGCTTGGATGTACTTTAATTATGCTTTATATTTTTCAACATCAGCTTCTCACTAATGTGTCAGTTTAAAAATACTAATTATCATGCTTTTATTTAAGACCTATAGCAAGCCAAAGCTATAGTTGATTATTCTCAGCTGTCTGGGAGCTGAGTCAGAACAGCAAGCCCTATTTATAGTCATCAATTCAAAATAAATACAGAATAAGAAGGAATTATGACTTTGAGAACTGCTGCTTTTAAAACTATCTAGGGAAGCATAACTTAATGTTCAAGTGATAAGGTAGACTCATGAATATATTGTATGCTATACAGCTGAGCTAAAGCTAGTACTTGGAAATCATTATGTTTAAAAAGATTGCTACTTTTGGAAAGAAAAATTGCCTAAGCCAGGCAACATATTTAATTCTTTTATAATTTAATTCTTTTATAATGTTTGTAACTGAATCCTCTTTGTCACTGTCTTTTCTTAAAAGACTTTTATGCCATCATAGGAAAACTTTCACTATCTCGTATCTGAGAAAAGACTTTACAAGTGAAGGAAGTTTGATAAGGAAGTATAGAGGCAATAGTCAGTCATCCCAGGGAAGCAATCATGCTTAAATATATGATGAATTTTAAGTGTTAATTGGATCAGGATGAAAAGTAGTGCATGGAGCGACTTTGGAATGAACAAAGGAATTCCTAACCTCCTCATACTGTTTGTACTGTAAGACTAAGTCACAGCCTTATTCTCCAAATCCAGATATGGAAAAAGAGATACTGGTGAAACTTTCCTCTTTGAGCATTACATGGCACAAAATGTTAGAACTCCTCCACCAGCAGGGGTATAGAATACACATTTGGCTCAGGTTTCCACAAAGCTCTAGAAACTGCATAAGAAGTTGCAGTCAAAGCAAAGCACTGTGAACAAAAGGATTCATAAGGGCAAAGCCTGCTTAGTAGTATAAATCATTTAAAAGTGGTGGAGTATGTCATAATGTATTTAGTGAATAGGTTGTGTCATTGAAATATACTTTGGAGTACTGACTGCAGCATTGCTACAGGAATATGTTACCATTAGACTGATGACTAAAATTGAAATTAACTTAGAAAATTATGTTTGGCTGTTAAAGAGCAGGATCCATAAGAGGAAGGAGTAGTAGATTGTCAGAATTACCTTTGGAGTTATATTAAATGTCAGTTTATGCAAAGAGACACTTATACAGTGTAACAAGGTAAATTGAATTTTATTCATGGATAAGCTTCAGGAGGGATTTTTTTTTAATAACAGTTTATTCAGCTTAGGTATTTGGAAGACATCTCTTTATCAGGCTGTAGGGTCTTTGATGTTTCCAATACGTATAACTACAAAGTTATGGGTTTTTTCTTACAACTGAAAGTACCTCCATGTTTATTTTGCTTTTAGAATTTCTAATAGCAATTAGAACTGTTCAAGGATTTTCCCTTCTTCTTGAGACACAGATCAGAATTTCCACCCTGTCTTGACTCTCTTTTTGTTTGGATTTTTTTTTGTTTATTTGTGTTTTCTTGGGTTTTGGTTTTTCGTTTGTGGTTTTTGTTTGTTTGTTTGTTTGTTTTTGTTTGGGATTTTGTTTATTTGTTTGGTTTTGTGTGTGTGTGTTTTAAATTTTTTTATTTTATTTTATTGTGAAAGGTAACAAGAGTAGTTTGGATACCTCCCAGGAAGGTAGTTTGCATGTTTATGAGAACTCAGGTAGAGCTGAGGATGTCCTCTTAGTAAATGATGTAACTGTGCATGGCTGTAGAGAAGAGGAAGGCAGATGGACTTGAATCAAACATTATTGTGTTATGCATAGGATCAGCCACCAAGCTCCTTGAGCTCTGAAACTAGCAATGACTTTCATCTTGCTTAACTTTAGATACAACACTTGCCATCTAAGCTAATCATGCTAACCTCAATTTATAGTCAAAGAATACAATTAGGCACAACTGGGCCATGTTTCGGGTGAATTTTTTTGGCACCTACTGTGAGATGAGAAAAGTTGAGCCTGCCACTCAAGTGAGGAAGTTAGACTCCCCTTCCTGGCGTCTTCTGGGCTCAGATGAATATAGTCGAATGAATCACAACCTCATTCCCAAGTTAAAGCTCTAATTAATGACTCACTGAAATAGCCGACTGTCTTGTCTCAGGCTGGTGCCCTCTGTAGTTCTGTAAGAGTATGCCTGAAAAGCCTGATGTCTTGAGGACAGGCTATCAGCAAAACAGCCCACCCTGCTGTGACAAGTGTGATGAGGGAGAGGGATATTCTGAATCTCCCTGGTGTTTGCCTTGAGACTGATGAGCTACATATGAGTAGCACTCTGCCAGCTTTGTGAGACATTCGCACAGGTTGTAGTCTGAGCACATCAACAGGATGTCAGGAGATTCATTGGACCAAGAATGAAGGCTCTGACAACAGTCAAATGCATACTATAAGTGCAAGTCTGTGCTCTTCACTGAAAAATTTAAGCTCTGAAATACTCTCCTTCACCTTTCCTGAGACATCTTAGGCAGCTTTGTCATGCATTGATTATTATTTAATTCAGTTTTATTTTACTTTGCAGCCTACTAATGCCTTAGTTTATTACATGGCTGTCCTTGATGTATTGTTATAACTGCTTTGCCATCACCTGTATCTGATATGAACTTCTACTCCATTTACTTTTCATTAGGAGGACAGTTTTTTCTTGTTTTAGATATACAAGTGTTGGGCATTTGATGAGACAATGAAGAAAACTTGGAATAGAATATAATGAGATGCATGATGGTCTTTAATTTGTCTGGCAGTCTTGGTATGTCAGTTTAAAGCTTTGTTTTATTATGAGATCCCAGCAGAACACTGCAACCTTCTGTGTAGCATCAGTCTTAGGACGAATCAGCATTAATTCCTTTCTATATTAGCACATCTACTGAAAAAATGTCTGATAGGTTTGATCTCATTTAAGATTGAATGATATTTCCAAGTAACTTGTGATCGTTTGTCATGGTTTAAGCCTAGCTGGAAATGAAGCACCACTCAGATGCTTGCTCAAATCCCCCCAGTCCCTCCCCCCAGGCCCCACTCCAATAGAATGGGGAGGAGAATCAAAGTAAAACTTCTAAGTTGAGTTAAGAACAGCTTAATTATTGAAAATAAATTAAAATACAGTAATAATGGTAAATTCTAATAATAATGATAAAAAAAGAGAAAAAAACCAAGTGATGAACAATACAATTGCTCACCAGCTGCTGATTGATGCCAGATTCCTGAACCTGGATCAGTTCCCCTTCTGGGTAACTCCCCCCAGTTTATATACTGGGCATGATGTTCTATGGTGTGAAATATCCTTTTGGTCAGTTTGAGTCATGTGTCCCCCCTATGCTCCCTCCAAGTTTCTTTTGTGAACCTCTTCACTGGCAGAGCAGCAGAAAAGAAAGAAGTCCTTGACTTAGAATTTGCAACTTAGCAATAAAACAAAGCATCAATGTATTATCCATACCATTCTCATTCCAAATCCATAACACAGCACTGTAACAGCTACTGAGAAGAAATTAACTCTACCCTAGCTGAAATCAGGACACCATTACAGACTTTTTATTCCCTTCTCTATCAAAATAAATACATGAATAATTAGTTGAGAAGAAACAACTAAAATGAATGGTTTTCCCTCTGGGAAGAGACTGAAAAGGCAAGCACCTGGTATAGGTGGATTTAAGTACTGCAGGATGTGAATAGGTATTTATATGAATGCATAAGAACTTATATGGAATGTAAAAGTTGTCATTTTCATTTATCAGGGGCTAATTTTTTTTATGAAAGAGAAAACCCCTGTAAGGATTAAGGAAGGATGGGGAGACAATACCACTCTGGTTACCATACTTTATCCCATCAGTAGCCTAACTCACTTCTCATCTTTAGAGAGCACAGATTATGGGCTGTGAGTACGTATTAATAACAGTGAGTTTAAGGTATACTTCAGTGAAAAGCAGGATGTATTTTCAGAATTTCCATTGTAAGTGCCAGTTCTTGCTGGATAGAAAAAAATTCTGTTCAGGAAAACTCTTGGCAGACTTATTGCAAAAATTTGAATTAAAAGACAATTAAATAAGGAAGCAAGTGCTATGTGTCCTCAGATTACTAACCATTCACTCTGTGACTGTTTGAGAGAACCATACCTTGAGTTCTGTAAGCTCTACTTTGAAGGCAGAAGTCATAGATGAAAACTTTTCAGTTTAATCAGAGTTAGAGTCATGAAAGGCCTTGGAAGTTTGGAAGCAGGTTTGACTGTGGTGACAAATGCCTTTTGGTTCCTAATGTGTTATATTCACAACTGAATGTAATTTGATTTCTCTTTGCAAATTCCCATTGCACATGTTTTGTATACGTTTGTGACTGCTTTGGGCTGATTATATATGCAGTCCAAGACAAGTATATTTTCAGTCTTGGATATCAAATTCTACCCTTCATGGACAGTTCTGGTAACCTTAGGAAGAATCGATGGTTTTCTCTTCCATTTATTTTCACTTCTGCTAGACCTGACATGGGTCTGCTTATTATGCCTCTATTTCTCTAGAGAAAAGAAGTCTTATGTATTCTACCTTTAATAGTACACTTTTCTCAAATAAACTCACATTCACTGCTAGTCTTTGCAATTCTCCACTTCCCAACGTGTTGAATATTGTTTCCCTTGCATTTTCTCTCTTGTTGCTTCATCTTCCACTGGAAATTTTTAAATAGCTTATCACCAGTATTCTCTTGATTGCCTGAGGTATGGATTTGTGTCTGGAGTGACTTAAAAATAGCCTCATCTTCTGGAATTGATACTATATAAGAACTCTAAATGGGGATTTTCTCAGTTGTAGCAGATTGGTGTTTTCCTGACTACTGCTCCACATGTTCTTTTTTAATTATGGGGAAAAATAATAAATCTCCTTCTTTCACTTTAATTATTAAACATTATGTTGACAATAATGGAATTTCTCCATCAGGCAGTTAGCTTTGCACTGGAGCCCAAGAGGTGAGAAATGGTGACATAATACA
>NW_016690242.1:2724655-2752889 GCF_001604755.1 Lepidothrix coronata
TTAACTTCAGCAATTTTTCAGTAACACTTTTAATGCCCAACTGGATTTTTTCTTTCAGCTTTTCCAGGAAACTTCCATTCTGAAGTTTTACTCCTTGCTTTATTTTTTCTGACATCTGATTTTAAGCTCGGTGCCCCTTTGTGCTCTGTCTGTGACTACAGCTCTCCAGCTGTCTGCTTCTCATTCCCTCAATGCTCCATGGAGAGCTTCAGTCACAGTAGTTACATCTTACAGGTCAGTAACTTTACTTCTTACTACAAGAACCCTAAATGTCAGATTGTTCCTCAAATAATAAAGAGCAGCTGGTCCCTAGTGCTTGCTTCAGGCCAGTTAATTTTATGTTTTCTAGTACCCTTCCTGTTTATCTCCCTTTGGGCTGAGAGTCCTCTGTTCAGAAAAAGCTATGCCAGCCTGTTGGGTGAGACTTTGAGAATCAGTGTTTATGTTTTGAGAGCTGTTCATTAATACAGTCATTTGCTTGGGTTTTGGTGTTTATTTTGGTGGTTTTTGTTTGTTTTTTTTTTTTTTTTTTCCTGAGGAGTGTCATAGGGTTAGAGCTAATGTGTTTTTGCTGTCTCTTCAGAGCCTAATTTCAAATATCCATCTCAGTCCACAGCTCTACAGTTCCCTGCATGGCAGAATCTGTAAGAGATATAACATACATGAGGAAGTATATGTATTTTATGCATTCTGTTATGTGCCTTTTTCAGTGGCAAATTCCTGATGTAGTGAGGATGCATCTCACATGCATTTAGGGTGTTATTTATACCTATAATACCTAAGTAATTTACATATATTGGAGGTAGTATAAGTATAGGTAATATCTAGGGCATTTTTAGTACCTGATACCTGTTACTGAACCTTTTCCACATGACTGCTAAAGAAACAGATGAGAGAACAGTAGTGGCCAGTTGAGGGAGAGAAGCACCTTTGGGAAGGTGACTGTGCACCCTGGCTTCTGGGCACAAAATATCGGAATGGCTCTGGCATGCCTCTGAACAGAGCAATCTATGGGGCCATAGAAAGAGAATGAGCAGTGGGAGCAGACCCCCTCCTTTTCCCCACTCACTAGCTTCCCTGGCCCATGGTGTAGTGGCACAGAGCATCTGTTACGTGATCACCACACTGTCTCAAGTCCAAGGTACAATCAGGCATTCTCTTTCCACTGCACCTGACAAGCCTCTGTCCAGCCTAAGGTAAACAGGACACAGCAGAGAGCTGCTCACTGTGCATGTGTTATATGGCTGCTTTCTCTGCAGATGAGTCCATGGGCAGATGCAGTGCTGTTCTGACTGGAGGAACAGTATTGCCAGGGCACTAGCCTGGGAAGGAGAGAAAGGTCTCCTGAGCTGGTGTCCTTTTCAGTAAGACACCTGGGGTTATGCCAGTTGGGTTTATTGACAGCATCTTAGCCCTTGTAAGATGTCAGTAATACAAAGCACTCTAGGATGGAGATGGTAGTCTTTACTACTTGCTGAACACAGTGGGGCCATGAATTTACAGCTTATAGGTGTTGCCTTAATGCAAGGAATAAATCAACGAGGGTTTTTTTCTATGATGTTATCATTCATCAACCTCACATTACAGAAGGTTCATGGTGCTGTTTGTGCAGGTTGTCATCACCAATCTTTGCCTCTGTGTGATGACTCACTGTCTAGTATTTTTTTTTGTCTTTTGTCACTACATAAATTTTAGGCATGGGTGAAAAACTCTGTGATGTAAAAAAAAAAGACTAATTGTACAACAGTTCCCAAAAAGCAGGTGAAAAGCAAACATAAAGTGTCTAATTGAATTCTCAGATTATCTTGTAAAGACTTCTTTTATCCTTAGGAAAGCCCTTTACATCACCTCTATAGAACATTTCAGTTCCTTAGCACAGAGAAATGTTACTTCTCCTTGAGCCCACTGATTTTTTATTGTTGTTTTCTAGACCACATTAGACAGAACAGAAAGAAATTTGATGATAGTCTTGCCCTAAGCTCAGTCTGCTTCTGTAGCATTCATAGGAAAAAATGATTTATGCATAAATATGCATGAACATTCAGACTTTAAAAAGAAAGACTATCCTAGAAATTTGTTGAACTTTGGATTTTCATCTTATAAGTCATAAACCTATTAGAGAAATTCTTTTATATTCTATTTAGGCAATAGCTGTACTTGAGCTTACCAAAGTTAATAGTTCTGTCAGAAGAAAAACTATGCCATCCTCATAGAAATAATAGTTGGATGAGGTTCAAGAGCCACTCAGTTGTTTAAATTGCCTATATATACCATTCAGAGAGACCTGTTAGAGGTTGAGGAAAATCTGGATCTACCCATCAATGGGAAAAGGACCAAACACTTATGTATAAAATATCCATAATTAATATTGATTAGACCTTGAGGAAAAAAAATTATACTTTTCTTGGTTATAAATTAAAATGCACAAAGCTAGACTATTTTTCCTACAAAGACACATAATGTATTAAAATGCTGTGTCAAAGACCTATCTACATACACAATTATGAGCTCCTTGTTCTCTGGTTTTTGTGCTCAGTTTTATCTGTGGGTGGCTGACTACAGTCATCCTTCAAATGAATTTAATAATTTTCATGTCTGTCAAGCTGTCTGTGAGGCAAGTGGTGGGGCTGCAGACTGTACCTCCAGTTCTCTGTAGGGAATTCCTTTTATCAAGAATTCTACTACTCTTCTCAGCATCATTCTTCATTTCTCCTCAGCTTCCTCTGAGGTGCTGAAGAAAGCAGACCCAAAAATGTTTTAGTAGGTGCAACAGAACAATTAGGCTGTAACTGTATAGAGAGACACCAAAGAAGCCCATCAATCATTTATCTGGCCGAGATAATGCCGAACAGTATTAATCATGGTGCAAGGGCCATATGGTTCATCAGTCACTCTTAAATACAAGAGATTTCTAAACAACATCAATTATTATTAAAAATTTGTTAATATTCAAAGCTTTTAAGTGTTTTGCGGAGTTTTCTGTGGTTATGTTGCTCAGACATCACAACTGATAAGCTTATATTCTCTTGATTCTGCTACGATGTTGTTTTGATTTTTTCCTTTAAATGAACAGTATTTCAGTGTCCCACTAAGCTAAATCAGCGTCCCTAGAAAAGCTTTCTCCTCCTAAAACCGGGGTGTGAGAGACACATTGTCTCCTCAATGAGTTTCTTAAAATCTCATCTGTTTGTTATTCAAAGATGAATACTCTGAATATTTGAAGAGTAAAAACTGGTATCTGTCTTTCCATGGAAAGACTTTATTCCTTAATAAATTGACTTTTTTTTAGTCTATATCAAACCAGAAAAGAATTGTCATCATCAGATTTTTCTTCCTTGTTTTTATGCAGTTTTATGAACATCATTAAGCTTTTATATTCATTACAGATATTGTCTGAAGAGATCAAAACTATCTCCATTAACTAAGTAAATATTGAGGTCATAAAACCTCAGTTGTACTGGAAATACTGAAGATCTATTAACTGCAAAGAATGTCATTATTTTTGTAGTTGTGATTCTAGGCAGCTATCAATTTGTCTTGGCAAAAGGCACTTCCTTATTCACTCAACGACAGAAATCTCCCAATAATTAAGTTATTAAAACAATGGGGAAGCGGTGGGAGGAGAGGGAAAATTAAGAGTAGAAAAGAGAAGAGGAAAACATAATAATGCAAAATACATATCTAAGTTAAAAAATTATGCAGTACGCTCTCACTGTAAGGTAGTAAAGCAGTTTATCTTGCGTCTAGGAAGGGCTGTCTTTTCATAGATACAATAATAATAAAGACATTTTTGCTCAAAGAGGAAAATATTTACAAATATCTTTTTTCGCTCTTCTTAGTTTTGTAAATATTTTTAATAGAAGAACTTTATTAACTATACAGGGGCCCATTATTTGCAAGATTGGTTTACCAAATATTTCAAGACTATGGGAAGTAGTAAAACCTGGTTAATAAAGAAACCATACTACCAAAGTAGGAAATATTCTATAGGGACATAGAAAGTAGTCATTAGGAAAGGGCACTGTGGGGATAAAGGGGATAGTTATATCAGATAACATATATTTTGAGTAGTCCAAAGGATTTCTGTGGGATTATGAGGGCAAAGCAATAGCCAGCAGCTATGAGGACCCTTTATCCCATAGCTGGACTTTTTAGTCAAAGTTCACTCACAGCCCTTTCTTGCTCCTAGAGCTCTGAAGTAAGAAGAAATGCTTCTGGAAACAACTAGCTCCACAGGTGCCAGAGGTCTGGTGAAACATGGCTATGGCTTGTCCCTTGATTAAAAATCTGTTTGGAACATTGGTCAGAGGCTCTTGGCTGTGCCCTGTATTCCTGTAGAATCTTCCCCTAGAGCACGGGCTGCTGCAATCACAAGAGACTGGCCAGTAGAATAACAGGATTAAAACCTAAAAGCTGGTGGAGTGAATTTGCAAATATTCACACAGTATCCTTTTGTCTGCTCCTGTTTACAAATTTTGTAGGCATTTAATTATCATTGAGACCTCTACCCTTCTGATTAAAATTAGACAACAAGTTCAACAAAAATATTTATCTAATTTTGTAAAAGATGCTACAGAATTAAGATTCTGGCTTTTAACTGGCTACAGTAAAATAAAACAGAAGTAAATATGGTCTGTACTCTCTCTCCAGCTTCTGCATTCCTGATCATGATCAGAATGTTCACTGTGTATTTACTGGTCATGTTTCACTGGTGCCAGAAGGCAGTCTCACTTCTGCATTAAAACAAATGATGTAACTTCAGTTTTCACCAGACATGCCCAAACATATTTCTCCTTTACGAGAATAAATAGTTAACTTCTTCCATAACAATGGGTGTAAATGTGATTATAGAAGTGCTGATACTATCTTGAGAACTGCCAAGAGTAAAAGCCTCCCGTGATAGGAGGAATTCTCTGCTGAATGACCAGATAAATGCCAGGTTTTGGACTGGTAGCTGTACATTAAACAGTATAGGTATATACCTCTCCAGGAGTCAGGATTTAGCGCTCCTTGAAAAGTCATTTTGCAAAACCCCTTGAATTTAAAACCTCACTACTTTTTCTTTCTGCATCAAGGTTGCTGTTGGAGATGACGTGTTCAGATTTGAGGCGAAAATAAATACCATTTGCACATATGCCTTGCCCTCTCTGTTGGGGACAACAGGCTATGTGGTTATAGGCCTATTGTCAGCACAGTGAAGTGGCCAGTCTTGCAGGGATCAGTGGGACCGGCTGGCTCTCCAGCAGTGACAGATGAATTTGGACTGCGAGCTCTGCTGCTGCTTGAGCCTCTGGCTGAAGTGTGAGGACAGAAAGAAAACACTCATCCTTCCACAAGGAATTGGAAACAGCAAAGACTTCAGGTATAAGTAACAGCAAAAAACAGCACTAAAAATGCTGGGTTTTCTTTGATACATAGTTGCAAAAGAGGAGCAAGAGGCAAGATTCAGTGGAGGGTAAAAGTAAAGCCTTTGCCAAGAAAAATCGCTGTCATCAGGAAGACCAGGCTCTTTTGACATACTGATACGCCTTTAAAGCCTGCTGTCTACAGACTCCTATTATTCTGCTGCCACCTGGTTTTACTTTTTTCCCCTTAATGGAAATGTTTATGCATCTTTTAATCTCTTTTAGTCTAAAAAGCAAAAATTACAACATGTCAGTGTATTAAGAGAGGGTCCCTGTGATCACTCACATGGATAGAAAAAGTTCTGTGAGCGTCTCAAGAGCTCTTAGGAAATACAGTTTTACTTCCCTTTATTTAGATCAGGACAGACTTCACATCTGTCAGACTGTAGCAACAATTCTATTAATTTTAGTGAAGGAAGATTAGCTCTTAGCTGTGCTGAACAATAAAATACTTATCTCATTTTGCTTAGCATCCTTCTTCCTTTGTGTGCTTCACTCTGTGTTTCACTATGTACAATCTCTCACACAGAAAACCATGCCAGTAATACTACAAAACAATTAAATTTATCATCTGCCATCTCCGCCTACCAGAGCTTATCCTAGTCTTAGGGGTTTAGTTTTGGGTTTTTTGGAGATAGACTGCACAAGGTCAGATACCAGAAGGAATGAAAGTGCAAGGTAAAAAAACTCTTGTGAAAAAACAGTTCCTGGGAATGCTTTTGTTGAAAATAAATTGTAGTCTCATAGAAAAGTTAAGATCTAGGGACTTGATCTAATCTGAAATGAACCTGAGATCCTGAAAGGACTTTCTGATTATATTAAACAATTATGCATAGTTCTGAACTTTTGATGGCAGGAAAATCTCTGAGAATCTTTAGAAATATTTAATATAAAATTTCTTAGGCACTGTCTGAATAGTAAGAGAGTAATCACACATTGGAATGGGCTGCCCTGGGAGGTGGTGGATTCTCTGTCCCTGAAGGTTTTTAAGATGAGATTGGATGTAGCACTTAGTGCCATGGTCTAGTAACCATAGTGGTGTTGGATCAAGGGTTGGACTTGATGATCTCAGAGGTCTTTTCCAACCTGGTTGATTTTGTGATTCTATGATAAGAAATTGCTTTTACTGAAAAACATAGAGTTCTAACCACACAAAACCAAACTCTCTTCATGTTAAATTTCAAGTTAGATCTTTCAGAAACTGAAAGAATTAGATCAAGTCAATCCAAGTCAGCAGTGGTTGGTGTGCTCCTTTGGAAGAGACCCTATTTCAAATTCCTCTTTTGGACCAGAGTGAGTATCGTAGGCAGAGGAGCCTCAACGTGCTTCTTGTTTTTTTGGTGTATATATCTGACTTATAACCCAACATTATTCTAGAGCTGAAAAACCTTTGTAAGGTAAATTAAAAGCTATTATTAAAAGTTAATTTAAAGCTAGACATGAGCTGACAACATGTGCTCAAAACTGAAAAAGACAACTGCATCCTGAGCTGCCTCAAAACCAGCATGGCCTACAAGTCAAGGGAGGTGATTCTGTCCCTCTACTCTGCTCTGGTGAGACCCCACCTGGAGCACTGCATCCAGCTCTGGGGTGCCCAGCACAGGAAGGGCATTGACCTATACGTGCATATCCAGAGAAGGGTCACAGAGATGATCAGAGGGATGGAACACCTCCTGAGAGAGTTGGGGTTGTTCAGCCTAGAGAAGGGAAGGCTCTGAAGTGACCTTATTGTAACCTTTTGGTACTTAAACACAACCTGTAAGACAGATGGAGACAAATATTTTAGCAAGGCCTGTTTCTAAAGAACAAAGGGTAATGGTTCTAAGCTAAAAAAGGGTAGATTTAGACTAGACATAAGGCCAAGTTTTTTACAATGAGGGTGGTGAAACACTGCAATAGTTTGCCCAGAGGGGTGATGGATGCCTCATTCCTGAGAACATTCAAGGTCAGGCTGGACAAGGCTCTGAACATCCTGATCTGGTTGAAGGGGTCCTGGCTCATTGCAGGGGTGTTAGACTAGATGACTTTTAAAGATCTCTTCCAACAAAAAAACATTCTTTGATTCTATGAAATGCCAGTGAACTTCACCTTTTTTATAACAAAAATTTATTTACAAAAAATTGTCTTCTTCTGCCAAAATTCTCACAGCTAAAATACATTTCACTTTTAGAAGAGCTGATTGCAGTTCCCATTTACATTATCAATTAGTATTTCTGCCTTACAGCTTTCATGATTCCAGCCTACCATGTGCAACCATCTATCCATGGCACAGTGATTGCACAACCAACCTGGCTTCTACTGAGCAGCAGAGAGTAGCATAATTATTATTCTGTATGACCAAATAACTCCATTCCTCTCTCTGCATTTAATGACATAGCATTAGCTGTGGGCTCTCGTCACCCCTAAAAAGAGACAAATATAAGAAGTACCTGTATTTAATAGATAAAATTGCCACTTTACAAAGCTTCATTAGTACTGACAAATTGTCTGTGTGGCATCACAGTGTAGAGGTGTCTAATCTGCTTTTAAGTGAGACACATTAAGTACTACAAGGAATATGGTGTTGCATGCAATGTTTGAGTAACATACATAGCTAAGTCGATTTCAATTCTTACAGCAGTCAAAGTGACAGCTCATTTGGGGGATGCAATGTGATTCAGCACAACAGGTAAGCAAACGTTTACTGCAAACAGAAAATGAACATTCAACAAGAATCAGCCACATATTAAAGATGTTGTACCCACAGTTCTTTTTAGCAGATACTGTATAAACAACGGGAAAACTCTTTAGGGAAACTGTTTTAAAAATTCCAATATGAATTCCAATTAAAAAGTGCCCAAGATGGTAGATGTCACGTCTGTAGCGTAAATCTGGTGAATTAATTAGTGGTGGTGCTGCTCTGCCTGATACAGCCTTTGCCAAATGCAAACCTGGGGCCAAGGACACGCTGAACCCACAGGGAACAACAGTCCCAGGGGTTGCCAGATCCTTCCCCACATGCCTCCCGTCCCCCTGCCCTCCAGCACAAGAGGCAGCCTCTTGGTGCCCAGATGTACCTACATCTCAGTCCTTGTCTTCTCCCTCCAGACCTTGCACCACGATGCTTACTGGTTTTGCCTTTCAGAACTTAATTTTTTGAGCCCCCAGTACATTACTGAGCTGACTCTGAGGGATCAGACTCGGACTTCCTTTTCTATGAATGATGCCGTGCAGGCTAGTTGGTCGTAGTGAAATACAGAAATACTCAGCTCATATGAAAATGCAGCACCTGACAAAAGTTTCATATTCTTTATTGCTGTATACTTTGCCCAACAGTTTGTGAATGGCACTCATATCCATCAACAGCAGCTGAACAAGAATGGGGTGACAGCTCCTACTTGCTTCAGAGAGATCTGAATTTTAGAGAAGTACACTGTAATTGTGGTCAGGATGTCTAGGGAAGAGAAAGCAAAAAAATTAATAAATGTACTTTTTTTCTTTATTTATACTGATAGCACACTAATGTATCTTTTAAGCATTAAGTCTCAAAGATAAAAGTTTCCTTAGTGTTTTGTTCAGGAGGCTGTAATGACAACTGATAAACAGGATGCATTATTCAGTAGTGGAGAATTTCCTTCTTGTCATAGCAGATTATTTTTACTATTAAGAACAAGTTTTGTCACCATACGACATCAATTTGGAATAAAAATGGAGACTTTTAATTTAGTTTTTCATTTGTGGAATTACAATTCCTTCATATTCCACAGCTTTCTACCTATTCCATTTATCCTATTTTTTCTAGTACCCTTAACTTCTAAATCTAAAGCTAAAGTGACTGAGCTTCAAACCTTAATTTCTCCTTGAATTTTGCCTTTTCTTACAGGCCCCTTGTGGGGCCACCACCCTTTTGTATTGAAGTCCAGTGAAAGAAGTGCTCAGAGAAAAGAAAAGCATATTATAGTTTGTGTGAAGAAAAGAAATAACTTTACATTCTACATCTCCCTCTCATCACCAGATCACCTGTGAGTTAATTTCCCTGTAATGTAGTTGCATGTTGTCTAATAGCTTTATTAGAAAACAATAATTCATGCATCCTTTCACATTTGGAGAAGTTTTTTGTCATTTACTATCTCTGCTAATCCAATCCGTCTCATTCAGTCCTTACAATATCACCTATGAACTTCTTTATATGCTGCCTCTATTTCATTCTCATTTATCCCTAAATATCTGCCTCCTCGGTATTCAGTTCAGCCAGCATGGATCATGCCACATCCTTTGACAGATATTATTGGGCTTGCTGTAGCAAACTAACATTTTTGGAATACAGAAGATTCAAATTATAAAACATTTCTGTGGTACGTCGTTGATACAGGATGACTGAGGATTCAGTATAAGGAATCACAGCAGTCACTTAACTTGAAAATACCTCTGCTTTCCCTCTACATTTAAACTACCAATTTTTAGCTATACTGATATATTTTGACACCAGAGTCAGAGAAAAAGAGCATTTTAACCAAAGGAAAAGAATAAAATAAAATCTCCAAGATGCCTGATATGAGTGACATTAAGTTTCAGAACAGCAGCACGAAAATTTGAACAAGTACATTGCAAAGGAGATAGCTTGTGAAATTTCTTGCCGTCAAAGTGTTATACTATTTTAATAGTATAATGAAGAAGGATTTCTCAGCAGCTTAGATGTAGCCCCTAGAGCAGGCTGTTGTTATATGTAGCTGCTTTGTAAACCCCATGCTAACTGAGCCAGGAAATATGTTGGTCCTTAAACAACAACATGACAAGATGCAGGAAATTAGGCAGATACAGAGCATCCAGGCTGAGTTTTGTACATTTCCACCTGGGATCTTGGATCAAGAATGGAAACAATCCACAGAATGGCAACAATGCTGGCTAAAGTTTAAGTGTTTAATCTCAAAAACAATAGAAAAGAGAATTCACTCTGGTTTTGGGCTTTTTATTTGTTTTGTTTGGCTTTTTAAAATTATTATTAGGTAACAAAATTGACAGATTGTACATATTCATGTAGTTATTAAAAATAATTCTATTTAGAAATGAGCTGGGAACACACTGAACATCATGACAATACAATGCGTATTATTTTAAATCAGGCTTAACATAAGTGCTTCTTTTTCACACACATTGAGCTTTTCACTACCTGCCTCAATCCATAGATACAAGATGAAAAGATCCTGTTTCAAAGTGGCAAATACTGTTTAAAAGACTGCCGAAAAAGTGTGGAATTCAGTTCTGGAATCAGATATTTGGCATCTGAATGAGGCTTTTCAGTTCTTTCATAGCCTGTCTCACACAAAATCACTATACTGTAAATTTCTAAGAGGTGGTGGTCCTAGCACATGAATCCTAATGAAATTATCTTATTAGCACAGACATATCAATGTGTAGAAAAAACATAAATAATAAATTCATTATGAAGTGAAAGCTGTTATTAAAAAAATCCTTTCTAATTATTCAGCTTCCGTGGCAATGTGCATTGACATTTAGAAAAGTAAGTTATTTTTAAGTAAGGTCATATTTATGAATGGTTATAGTAGCTTTTGGGGTTCCCTTCATTATATGCAAGCTCATAACTTTCATCACACACAGACAAGAATCTCAGGTTTCTATGTATTACACAGATGTGGGTGTGAAAAAACTGTGCTAAAGCTTCTGAAATTCTTTTGGACTTCTAGTGCTGTAAATTAGAGAACCCAGGAAAGAAAAAAATGAAAGCCTTAAGCCTCTAAACTTTTGCACAATAGATGGCTTGGCCATTGATCAAAGCAGCAGAGGCAAAAGGAGGAGCTGCAAGAGTGCTGGTGGGTGTGTGAGGAACAGAGCTTTCTGTTGTGCTCCAACTACTTTTATGCTCTCTCTCTCTGAACATGCTTATGGATATAACCTGCTGTTTGCAGTATTACTGAGGGACTCGGCTGACAAGGTCTGGCTGGAGCGCATACAAAAACCACAACCTCCAAACCTATAAACATTCATACCTGAAACTTGACATATGCCCAAAACAAAATAGAAGCTTAAATGGCTTGTAGCATAGATACTAACCAGCATTTTGGCCATCCAATAGAGGCACAGAATACATATATTCGTATCAACTACTGCATGACTTTTTGAAAGTGAATGCTTGAGAAAATAGCAGCCTAATACCCATATGATCAGAAGGAGTTTAAATTCCATAATAAAGGACTTATTGTGTATTATTCACCTAGATCTAAAAAGTGATTTAAAATGAGAATACTTCCATAATCTACTGAAATCTCATAAGAGCAGAAAACGTTGCAGCTACATCAATATTGTATATTCATTAAAAATAAGGACAGAACTGACAGCCCTAGAGACATATAAATTTGCAATGAATCGTTCTTTCAGAATTAAATGTGCAAATTAAAGCAATTAAACTGTAAGCCACTATAGCAGAATATTCTGTCTGGAATGGGGATAACACACTTCAAACAACACCCTATTTGCAAGCTGTCAGTGGTGAATGGAGAAAGAGTTGACTTGCTGCTTTTGATGCTGAATAATGGTGAAACCAGCCTGACAATTCCAAGGTTTAACATCGTGATAGTAAGGTGGAGATACAGCAGACCTGGTAAAGCACGTGATAAAGGAACCGACAACTGACACTACTGATAACTTCTGTTAAGATGCTGAGCTCACACAGCTGGCCCAGGAAAGTATGACTGTCAGTCCATCACTTTATACTATAAAAATCCAGTCCCACTTTTTAATGCTAAGTTCTCCTAATATACCCCTTCTCAGAGTGTGTGTGGAGATTCTTCCCTTGAGTGGGGATGCCCCTTAAGGTTACTCCTCAAGGCTGAGAGAAAGAGATTTTCCTATGGTCATTGATATAGGGGAGTAACATCAATCTCTACTTAATAATTGGTTTTGCTACCTTTAATATAATGTCTTCAATATTGCTTCAAAAACAGTGCACTATACTAGTTGTTATAGCTACATATATTGTGTAGCAAATAATTCTGATTAAGAACTTTTAGTCTAATCATTATCATAATAAATAATTTATTTTAATATAAATATACCTGGTTTGCCATCCTTAATCCAAAGGACAAAGTATAAATGTTTAATTACACTTATATAATCCTTTGGACATAAAATGTTGACAAAATCTGGGTCTAAGATTGAATCCAGCTGCACCTAGACTCCTCTCTGAGGAATTTAGAGTACAAGGGAGTCCTCTCTGCACATCGGAGGGCTTCTCTAGTAATCTTTGTCTCAAGCTCCCATTTCTGACCGTGTCAGCCATCTAGACACATTTCAAGGCTAAAAGTTAACACCCTGTAGGAATAAGAACAAACTGGCTTGCTGAGAGTGCAACGAATTTTCCTTCACAGCTTCTCAGTTTGTTCATTGCACAGGCTACAGCCTAAAGCTGATTGTTTGTGTATAACATTCTCTTCCATTGTAGGGGCTGTTTCTTTATCCACCCCTGTTAAATCTGCTGTGGTTGTACACAGGGCTAGATAACACTAAGAGAGGACTAAGACATTTCTTAAAGCTAGATATAAAGAGGTAAAATTTCCTTTCATTCTTCCTTTCCTCCTCATCCATACTTATAACCAATCAGATTACTCCCTATTGCCCCAGATGTTTGTCAAAGTAATGCAGTCAGCTTTTGCTCTGCTTTCCAGTATGCCTTTGGCACTCACCTCTTACAGACTGCAGAGTCTGGAGACTTACCTTTTCCCTTGTTTTCTTGCTATATACAAATTCATAAAGTGCAGTAGCAGTGAGGAGGGCTCAGTTTCACAACTGCTGTGGTCAGTTTGCTCACTGCAATGAATGCTCATTTCTTTGCTGTGGAAGAAGTTTAAAGTAAGAAAAGATATGTATCACCTAACTTATTTTTCAAAGCAAATATCATCAGTTTGAAAATGAAAACAAAAAGTAAAATAGCAAAAAGAGGAAATGAAGTTTATGGTGATGTTCACTGGTATTTCTCTTTAATGAAACCATGACTGTTACTTAGCATCACTGACTGAAAATTACAATGAAACACAAGCTAAACACAAGTTATTTAGATAAAAGTAATTATAACCTTATTCACCTAGAAATTATTTAAAATTTTTAGTGGTGCTAATAGATATTAATTAGCGTAAGTGGAAAAATGAACTTTATGACTTTCTGGTTTTTCTAGTTTTTTTCTTTCTTCTTTATATCTTTCTAGAGGGCAAGTAAAGCACAACAATATGGGATAACGATTATGAAATTCTTTACACTTCGCTAGATTACTCCATTACTCTTTGCTTGAAAAGACTGTACTCTGCTCTATTCTGGCCCGAGAAAATAAAACTGCCAATGATTTCCTATTCCATTCTAGCAAATGTTTACTTGACCAATATGGCAATTTGTACCAAAATAAAAACCACAAAACCAAATAACTTCTACATTTACAAATGGAAAATTACCAGGTAAATTTTAAGTTGAAGGGATAACATAAGAAGTGACTTTAACATAATTACAATTTTAAAAAGGGTTTTCCTAAAAATCAGAAGTTTTCCTGCCTGTTTTTGTTCTGCATACTTCACTGCCAATATAAATAGCAAAAGTAGACATAAAGGTCAGTCAATATGCTGTGGAAGTGCTAGGGATCTTTTGTTCTACACTTTGCTCTTGCTTGACAAATTACAAGTGCTAAAACAAAGAACAGGAGTGATTATAAATACCATGATGCATTCCAGGACATCATTTTCAGAAACTTTTTGAGTCAGATTAACAGAAAGACTAAGTGAATAGCCTACATGTCATATTAGAATACTGTGACTTAAGTGGCCTTTGGGTTAAAATAACAAAAAGAGGTATTTTTAATTACAACACATGATATGGAGATTTTTCTTTCCAGGCCACATCCAGAAGACTGGAGATTAACCCATCTTCCACTGAGTTCAATAGAATGACTCTTCCCATCTATATCAGTTGGTTTTGTGTCTATATTTCTTGCAGAGCTGTTTTCATTATTGTAAGCTTATATTTTTCAATATTCACATTTTCTCTGCCTCTCTTTCCACCCAGCTTTCTGCTTTTGAAATTGTATGTGCCATCACTTCTCTGGCTCTGGCTCTCTATCAAGACCTTTCTTGATACATTCTATTATCACGTTCGCTTTTTTCATACTATATCATATTTATGAATGTTGATTATCTTATGATGAACTCCTGTATCTTGATCTTTTTGTGTTTGCTGTTCTAAGCTAGTGAGCTTCTCCCACTTGCAGTAAAAATTTTTACTCTTAAATTCATGTCATTGTAACATGTATTGTTTCTATTATTTTTGCCCTTCAGGTCATCTAGTCCCTGCAGCAGAATACTCTGACGTTCATCTATATTCCCAGTATCTTACACTTTGTGTCATCAGCCAGTTTTATTCCTTTATTTCTAATGAGACCAGCATCATTAATGGAAACAGTAAATGCACTGGGTCACTATAAGATTCTGTATCACAAGGATGATCTAGATGAGTTCTTTTTTTTTACCAGACATTATTTTTCTCATGTTATGTTTTCAGCGTTAATTACTTGAGAAACGCTGACAGATACTTCCTCCAGCCCACTTGTTGCATTTTCGTTTTGTGAGTGGAACCTCGCCAGAAAATACCAGAGCCTTGGGTGGGGTGCTTTTCCAGAACTAGGTATCACACAGACAACACAGAGAGTCTGATTTGGCTCTCACAAGTTCTCCATTTTTAATTCCATTGAAAGAATGAGTGTTTGTTACTAACACACCTTTTTATTTGCCATCTCTTACTTTTGATGTTAAATGCTACAAGCCCTTTTTCTTTCTGACAGTCACAAACACTGGCTTCATATAAAGATTGACCTTTACTTCATTACTGACGATAAGCAAGCTCTGAATGTGTATTTGCTTAGCTCAGAGATACCCACAGGGACTTAATATAAAAATAGACTGTGGCTCTGGAAAAGGCACAGGAAGAAATGAAAAATGTAACTCAAAGTCTTTTCATTTCCCTTGCTAATCACCGGTGGGAGGAACCCCTCTCATCTCTTCTGGGTAGAGAACCAAAGATGATTCTTCATTTTGTATGTAAGAAGATCATACAAGCTGGTTAACCCAACATGAAAGCTCTAAAATATTCAGGAAAAAAAAGTAAGATGAGGTGGTGACTTAACAAAGCACTTCAAAACAGGCAATATAATTATATTTCGATACATGTCAGTTTTGTCAAAATTAATTTCTGGTTGAAAAAAGAAAAGCCCAGAACTCTGGAAATATTCTGGGTCTTATCATTCTGGAAGGACATACCTTGATCTTTCCATTTTGAAATTGCTTTTAAAAGTATTTTTAAAAACATGTCTATTGTAAAACATTGACTATTTATTTTGACTGTTTTTACAGCTTACCTCAATTTAGGAAGAACTGGTTTATCATGAGGTTTGATTTCACTGATAGATCTTGTTTATGTATAGATACATACCAAAGCTCTTTCTTGAGTATGGAAAGAATTGATACAGTCTTTTTTTCTGCTCACACCAGCAAGTGCCTTTTGGTTATTGTTGCACCCAAAAGCCATTTTCTGAAGCACCTCTGAGGTCTGGACATCAAGGCTGGCTTAGGCAGTCATATGAGGCTAAGGCTGGAGGTTGTTCTGGCTGCTACTGAGCTTTGGAGCCTGTGGTGTCCCACTGGCTTGTCATCTGCTACCCAAGGAACAAACTCTTCAAATTTCCTACTATAACTGTATCCATAAGCACTCCTAACCTACTTTCACAAGAATTGTTTGTTGGAGACTGGCAGTAAGTACAGAAAGGTCTGAATTTATTACTAAACTGAAGACATTTTAGCACGCATCTTACACTCTTGTAATGCAGTAATGTAAAGACAGGGCCTCGGCTGCATATATAAAACAGCAATATATAAAAGCATATACACAACTTCATCTACTTTTTTGTATGAAGCTTCAGAGTTTTAGATGGAAAGCACAAAGTCACTTCCTCATGCCATTATGAAGAGTGAAAATTGTGTGCAACCACACTTGGGGGAATTAAATTAAAAAATTGACATGCCACAACCTCCTACATAGCTAGTAGAAAATAGGCTGCTGGCAGAAAGGACAGGCAGGAGATGATAAAGTCAGTCAAAAGTAACAGTGGTTTAAATTAAACTGAAATTGTAGGGGCATAAGAGTACCAGCATTAATAAAAAGCAAATGATCCATTCTGAGACAGGTGCTGCCATAGGAAGACACTTAAATAAGAATGTCATGCTGAATTTAATGCTGGTCTTCTTTACTGCAGTGGTAGGAACATGCATCCTTTTGCTTACTCTGAATTTAAACAGATATTTTGTCTCGGTTGCGTTTAAGAGGCCCAATTTATTTAACAAAGAGATCAAGATCTGGAACACAAACTGTTTTCGGCTATCAGAAAAGGAAATTAGTATTGTTTGTTTGTTTTAATTTTTCTTGAGGTCAAAACCTATATCTAAAAATATGCTTTTATTGAAGCACACTTTTGGAGTGAGGCATGAACTCCTTGTTGGATTTCTATAGCCTACAGTATGTAGGAAGTCAGATTAGATAATCGAAATGTCCCTTTCGAGCTAAGGAAGTCTTAAAACTGTCAGCATTGCTGTACAGTGCCACCTAATGACAATGAGCAGTTCACAGGAGATCCATTCTCCAAGCTGTTACAGTAACACGGAGGTCTGCAATACACCACAATCAGTACTTTAGGGATTCTACAGAGATCTTTAAATGTTTTTGTCCTCTAAAACATATGAAACCATGCCCTTTTTACTCAAATATCATTCAGAAAAGCAAGTAAAACATGTGCGAAAGGAAACCTTAGATATTTACCGTGCGCACGCTAAATAAACTATTAGTGCTTTACTGACCTGTTGCATACTTGCAAAGCTACATAAGTTCTTTGGCAGCAAGGAAAACAGAAAATCCCCTTTAAGACATAGATCATATTTCTGCATATGGAAAGGAAGGCTTTTAATAAAATATTAGTAAGGATACTGTGTCTGCAGGGAAAAAAGGCAGATGTTTTGTAACATTTCTCTGGGATGCTGAAGTCAGCTGTGTTCAGAGACATGTTCTCCATTAAAAATGTGTCAGCCATTTGGAATTCCCTTGTTTACTTTTCTGGGAAATGTCACAGTGTCTAAAAGACTACCTTCAGGCCATAGCAGATAACCAGGGTAATTTTCAGATGTTTTCATTTGGTATAGCACATCATCAACTATCAGTACGCCCATCACCTAAGGAAACTGAATGATTTGAAAATGTTTTGGAGATAATTTAGTTATTTGCCTTGTTTCCTCTGGGTTCTATAGTTTAGTTGACCTCAGGAGAATATTTTTTCCCCAAACTGGTCTTCCTGCAAAGTGTATGGTGTACTGGAATCTGTGCTGAACTGTGAATGCAGTTGTGAATGAAAGGTTTTTTTGTGTTCAGTGTTTAAAACTGTTTTTTACTCACAAAGACCGTGTCTAAGGAACAGTTGCTGAGGCTGCTCTTGCATTGACCAGCTCCTATCACTACACTATTCTACTGTATTTTTCATTTTATTGTTCATGTGTGCTTCTTGATAGGGACTCCTTATGTGGTCAGGGCTGTGCACCAGTGTTCTTGCTGGACTCAGGGAGGCAGATTCTCCAGTAGGAGACAACCATGTTGGAGATCCCCGAGCTGGTTTCCAAAAAAAGAGGTAGATCTGCATAATGCAGCAGGGCACCCATCAGAGCCACCAGCAGATGTCCAGGGAAGCTTACTCAGTAGTAGCTGGTCTAGTTACAGCATGACCTGTTTCAATCCATGCAGACAGTGGCACCTATGTTAGCATTTTCTTGTCATAATTAGATGCCACCTTGAGAATGTTTGAGAGCAAAATACAGTCTGCCAGCTAGTCATCTGATTAAATGGAACTGTTAAACAATCAAGTTACAAGTATTTAGAGAATACTAAGGTGGTAAATCAAGATCTTAAATGTGTTCTTCAAAATCAAACACAGTCAAAACAACTTCTTTCTTTACAGAGTAAATAGTTTAGCTGGAAATGTGTCAGTAGCAGACCTTATACATTTGGACCTAAGCAGAAGTGTGCACCATGTAGCAAAGAGATCTGAGTTGAACAACCATAAAAACAGATGCAAAGAAAGCAGTTTGTAGAGGAGTTCGATTTCAAACTGGAAGACTGCCTTATGTGAGACTCCACAAAGGTCCCAACTAGAGCCACAAGTGATTATATTTTCATCAGCAACTCAGATAATGGAAAGAAGAGCATGATTTAAAAAGGTTTCATCTGGCAAAATTCATGACATGGTTCAAAAGCAGCTAGATGAAATTCAGTGAAGATATATGTGAAGTACTGTGCTGAGAAACAAAATACAAATGAAAATCAGCAAATGTTAGAACAAATTTCATGGATCTATGCTGGTCTTCTGAAATTAGGAAAATTCTCCCCAAGTAACCTTCCCAACTTGCTATACAGGCTAAGTACAGGTGTACAAACTGAATATACACAGGTAACCAAAGCGACTGAAATCCACTGCTGCAGTTTGAAAAATAGATTTATTCCATCATTTTCCTGGTAGACAGGGACATTACACTGCTAAGCTAGTCCAAACTTAGCAGGGGCAAAAAGGTGCAAGGGAGGGGGGATGTTCCTGGCCTCTACATAACAAGGGACCTGGCGTGCTTTACTCCACAAGACTGTGTTTTACAACCTTCAAGCTTCTTACATCTACCCCCCCCCCCCCCCCCCCCAAGAGGCCTAGGTTTGTAAAGAATGTTTTAAGTCTCTTCACAAAATCTTGTTATCTTCTGCAGCAACTCCACTTCTCAGGGAAGACAGAAAACAACCCAAAAGCAACCACAATATGTGAAATTTCCCACACTGAATATTCTTAGCACCTTCAAGTGAAAACAACTCTAAAACCAACCTTAAATTCTCTCCTTGACAATCTTATGCTTTCAACTGCTTCTTCCCCACAGCTGGTCAGTGTTAAAGGAGGCTGATGCTTGAATTATTTGACACACATTTGTATACTGCTTTTTTTTATACCTCCAGATAAAATGTTTGTTCGCTGTGAGGAATGAGGCCATAGCCCATGTTTAGATATCCTTTTAGTATTTTGTTATTTCAGTTTTGACAGAATCTGTGTGAGAATCTAAGCCAAGCATCTCATCTGATGATAATTTCTTTTTACCATGAATAGAATAGAATAAAATAGAACAGAATAGAATAGAATAGAATAATAGAATATTAAGGTTGGAAAAGGTCTCCAAGATTATCGAGTCCATCCCTTGACCGAGCACCATCATGCCAACTAAACCATAGCAGTAAGTTTCACGTCCAGTGGTTTCTTCAACACTTCCAGAGATGGTGACTCCACCACTTCCCTGCACAGCCCATTCCAATGCTTGACAACCCTTTCCATTAAGAAATTCTTCCTGATGTCCAACCTGAACATCCCCTGGCACATCTTGAGGCCATTTCCTCTTGTCCTGTCACTGGTTGCTCGGGACACTCACCTTGCTACAACCTCCTTTCAGATAGAAGGAGCTGTAAAGAGTTATAAGGTTTTCCCTGAGCCTCCTCTTCTACAGATTAAACAACTCCAGCTTCTTCAGATGGTCTCTATATGACTTACTCTCCAGACCCTTCCCCAGCTCTGTTTCCTTCTCTGGACACATTCCAGGACCTCAGTGTCTTCCCTGAAGTACTCGAGGTGTGGCCTTACCAGTGCTTACTACAGAGGGACAATCACTACCCTAGTCCTGCTGGCCACACTGTTTTTGATACGGGCCAGGATGTCATTGTCCTTCTTTGCCACCTGGGCACACACTGGCTCATGTTCAGCCTGCTGTCGACCAGAGCCTCCATATCCTTTTCTTCTGGGACACTTTCCAGTCACTCTTCCCCCAGCCTGTAGCACTGCATGGGGTTGTTGTAGCCAAAGTGCAGGACCCAGCACCTGCCCCTTGAATCTCATATAGCAGGTCTCAGCCCATTGATCCAGGCTGTCCAGATCCCTTTGTGGAGCCCTCCTACCCTACAGCAGATCAACATTCCCACCCAATTTGATGTCATCCACAAACTTACTGAGGGTGCACTCGATCCCCTTGTCCAGATCATGGACAAAGATATTAAAGAGGATTGATGCCAATACTGAGCTTTGAGGAATCCCACTTGTGACTGATCACCAGCTGGATGTGGCACCATTCACCACCATCCTCTGGGTCCAGAAATCCAGACAGTTTTTAACCCAGGAAAGACTGCACCTCTCCAAGCCATGGTCTGCCAGCTTCTTCAGGAGAATTCTATGTGAGACAATATCAAGGGCGTTACTAAGGTAGACTACATTCACAGCCAGTTCTTACTCACTTTATTACCCTGATAATTACTGCAAAGAAAAAAAAAAAAGAAGAAAAAATTTAAAAAAAAATAATTATTCACAGTCCTCTTTCCAGTGATTTTTTTTTTCTGTGGTTTTTCCTTCAGATCAAGGTCTCATGGAAAGTGATTATGTAAATACTGAAGTTTGTTACTCAACAGATTTGATCATTAGTAAGTTCTTAGCTGCTTAACTTCTTTCTCAGTCATGAATAAGCAGAACTTGCTATATATCAACAGAAGTGTTTTCCAAGTGACTGGCATTTCCATAGGCACAGCACCTACTGGGAGCATTAGAATTACACATGTTCAGCCGTGTGGAATTGAGCCTGCATTGCTTTCGCTTTCTGGGGCTTACTATGTGAGTACCTCTGGCTAAACTAGAAAAGACACGAGAATTTCACAGAATGACAGAATATTCTGAGTTGGAAGGGACCCACAAGGATCATCGAGTCCAACTTGTGGTTCATCTGGCATAATTTGGATACGCGCTCTAGGATGATGAGCACTGTACACTCGACTCAAATGAAAGTAGTTTGGTCTGTGTCATTTTTAAGGGGATTCCAAGGTAGATACTTGAGGCTAGGTGGAGATAAATCCTACCCAGACAGACCTGGGTTATCTGTTGAAGAATCAGAACTCAACTAGAATTTTCAGGATTAGCCAGTAAAGTATTTAGTTATAAATGGAGCAAGTTTTTAATGAAAATAGTTTAGACTTGTTAAATTTGGTTCCTACACAGAAACTTACAAGTTGACACATCAGTATAAATACACTATCAAGGCCACTGCATCGTTTTGGTAGGCAATATCTAAACTGATGATTTCATACATGTTGTGCTGGCTGGAACTGTTGGGAAACTCTAGTCTTTATTGCAGTAACATGTAATACACAACTATAGAGCAATTTCCAAATTTTAACACTTGCTACAGTTCAGTCACAGTGCTATTTGAGAGACTAATGCCCTAAGGCAGTAACTAGGTTTATCATAACAAATCATTATACATGAAATATCTGTTTGTTGTCAAGCATTCCTACGTCAACAGTGAGTACTCTTTTCAAAGTCTCCATTTATATAATGGTGACTGTACTGGAAATAGTTTACAATAGTTTCAGACATTTGGTTAAATGTACTAATGACCTGTTAGAATGAAACTGAATGAAAGGAACAACAAGCTGGAAACAGAAAAATAAAGATATATTTCAACATAATGGAAGGAATAACATTTCTTCACTCAGATAATTACTGTGTTGTTCATGTAATTAGCCCTTTCCTAAAATATGTATCAAATGGCAGAAGTTGCCTCCTCACGAGAACTGTTAACCTTTTGATGCATTGATGAAAAGTGAACAGTCTTTCCAATGTTTATCATAGCCAAAAAATCTTGAGACCTCACCTTGATTTATAAGCAGTGAAACTTAAAAAACCCTTAGTATGAGTAAACCTACCTTAATACTTAGAGGATATGGTAGTTCACAAAGTTTCAATGTTCACTGGATGGAAAATGACAGGAAGGAAATATTTAATTTGATTTCACAAAGGCTTTGAAACCAAAGAAGTTTTAAATGACTGGGATTCAGTGATCTTGTTAAAGATATTTCATATTAATATTTTATATTAATCAGTTCCCAATTTGTTTGGTAAATTGTTCTCTATTATGCTGAATTTTGATATAGACAAATTCCTTTGGTAGTATAAGCTAAATAATAGGGGTTTTTTATTAACTAAAAGCTGGTGTAAGTGTTTTCTACTCTTTTGCCTTACCTTCCCCTCCTGTGCTTGCTTTTGAATAGAAAATACCTATAAAACCTAATTATATCCTCATTTTTCTTTCAACACCAGCCAGTCATCATGAAGATTGACACTGTTTCATGAAACTGGCAGTGGTTATTAATTCGCGGATGACTGGCAAGACAAGTGGAAAAGCCAGATAAACTTAATTTTCTTTGGCATATTGTGGGGGGTTTTTTCTCTGGCATATAAATGCTGCTAATCGTCAGTTAAATTGTTCATGCTTTTCATTCATCTGTAATTACCATTTTAAAAATGAGATGCTAATAAATAAGATGGAATAAAAGGTTATTGCAACTTTTTTTTTGTGCAGCAGAAGACCTAAACTTAGGGAGAGAGAAATCTGGTGGGGCTCTGTCATTTTGTATGTTAAGACTGGCAAGGGTAATTTCTTGTAGCAACTTTTCTGGAGAAAAAATAATTCTGAAAGGAATGAAAATATTATCTTTCATATTAAAAACCAGCTGTTTCAGTCAAACCATACAACATCATTACTATAAATACAATGCCATAGAATATCATCTAATTAAACCAAGTTACACAACTAAATTGTGTTCATTTTGGAAGTTGTATTGCTGCAGCACTGCTTCCCAATTCAAGTTAAATTACTTTAATTAATGGATTTAATTTTGGAAACATTCAAAGTGAGTGCTGAATCCTTTGAGATTTATGTCAGTTTATTTCATGAATTTTGGTTATTCAAAGCTCAATGAGCTCAAACTTTAGTTATTTGTCACTGCCTTTTCCATGTTCTGAGTGCTATGCAAATGTCCACCATAATTACAGTGGGCTCGAAAGAGAGGAATAGAAGGATAAGACAAAACTTTGCCCTGGACTATCTCAGTAGATGGAAGCTGTGTTCTTGCCTGTAACCAACTGAAGCAGGACTAACTATTCTCCCACTCCCTTCTGGGGTCTGATCAACATCATTACCAACACCATGAAATAAATGTCCTGAAACCAATTGCAAAGATATTTTTAATAGGAAAGCGAGAAGTCTAAAATAATAGCAATAAGATCACCACTGTTACGTACTTATTAATCAGGCTTCATAAAACAAAAATAATTAAAATTATTTTTCTTGGAGTCCCACCATTCGTTTTTCTCAGGGGCAAAGAGAGGATGCAGTATCAAAGATCAAATATTTCTGCAATGTTTTTATCTCCCCCAGAAGGTATAATAAGTTCATTATATGTTCAGAAATACAGAAAATGGATTAGCTAAAAAAATATAGGCACACATTTTCAGATACAATAGATAGCTCTGGATATTGCACTCATTGCAAAGAGTAAAAAGAGTGAAAACACAGCAGTAGGGTTTCTCCAACTGCAAGGAGACAATGAATGTAGATATGATTCAATAATTTTGTCTGCAGAGTTTGAGACTGGGAGGAAGCCACCAGAAAGCTTATTTCTGTTTCTTTTCTGCCACAGACAGAAACAGGGGAAGATCTTTCAAGAAATATATTTCCTGGAGATTTTCCCTCAGCATAGAGGAAAGAATGCAGTCTGATAAATCAATTATTTTTGGACTGTGAGTTGTCAGGATTTTTTAGTCCAATTTCATGTCTGTTTCATATCCTACTTCCTTTCTAATTTCAGATCAGTGAATGGTTTGTTGATTCACATGTTTAAAGTTTATTCTCCACATAGCCATATGCTTAGAGTACACATAGATAAAATGGTACCCTACCACAGGAATACATGGTCATGGCTGTCCTTGCAGAACTTCAGCTCTATCATGAAAGCCACTTGCATTACATCTTTTAAATTACATCAGATAAGCCAGTCTCCTAGCTTTCCTGTCATGCACCAGGAGAAGTTGGCACGCATCTGGTATGTATAATGGCTGATATGCTTACTGGAATGTCATGACTTTTCTGCATGTTTAGACACTGTCTCCTTCTCACCCTCAGGAGGCTGTGATCATCAAAATGGGCCAAAGCCCTGGAGTAATGCATCCCTTATTGCAACAACCACATAAACAATGCACAGAAGAAACAGGCAGAAGCCTCACTGAAAGAGACTTCACTCAGACACTTGATCACAAAGCAAAAACAATAGGAAAAAGACACAGGTAGAATTTGAAGCTGTTTGTGTAACTTGCCTAGTTTAAAACTTGTTGCCAAACACTAAAATAAAGCCAGTCTTATGTCTAAGAGCAATTGATTACTACATTATCCCTGTTTGCATGTAATCTGTTACCCATTTAGAAATAACTATTAGGTTATTTTCCCAGTTTTGGGCTTGCCTTCTGTTTGACTGAGCTCAGACAATTTTAGGGAAATAGGAATCATTGGACCAGATACCTGAATTGCACCCCAAAAAACCATAAGTGGTTGTAAAACTGCAGCAGGCGGATATGTCTGAAGTCAAGTGACTTTCTGACTGTGGAAAGCACAATAGGCACTCACTAAAGGCACCTGGTGCTTATTGCCATCTAGTGAAAGAACTGGCCAACACCACAGCCTTTCCACTTGTTATGTTGCCGAGTGCATCATCAGAAACATAAAAGTATGCCCAAGCATAGGCATCTTCAGTGCAGTGTGTGCAGCACATCTCAAAAACTTACTGACAGCAGTGGTATTCATTCTTATGCCATTGCAACTTCAAAGTCTGGATAAATATTTTAATGTTTGGCTAATGGGGGAAACGCTTACCTGCTGTGATATTTTACCACTAACTTCATGGGAAATCCTGATTCCTGGCCTTAATGAAAAAGAAAACCCTTGACTTAGTGGAAAATTCAAGTCTGGTCTTTTCCAGAACGCAATCTATCTGCGTTAAACCTCCTGATGAGAAATGATTTCTGAATTTTGAAATTTGATCTTCAAGTCATTATGATATTTAGTCATCAATCAAATTTCACCCAAAAAGACTGAAAAGGGGTGAATAGTTTACAAAGAGAGGTAACAATAAGAAAATGAGCTAGTGATGCCTACAGCCAAAACCCAGCCCTCTTTCTGTATATTATACTTTCCTATTAATTATGGCTGTGCCTCAAATTAATCTGTTACTAAAAAAAAAATTAAAAATAAGGACAATGGATAAAGATAGAGCATGAGGATGTAATAAACTGCTGAAAGTCTGTTTCCAGTAGAGTGATAGTGTAGTTACACATGTACGTAGTTGTAACCACAGGTGCTTCCGTGACATTTCTTCCATTTCTGTCTCCTCTCCCCCAAATTCCAGACATGATAAAATTCTCATGTAAACACATATTTAATGTCTCTGTCTGAGAAATACATTCTTTTCTTCTGTATCTCAGCAGAAGAATAAGGAAGATTTAGCTACTTTTCTATATAATGCATCAAACAAAAAGGAATACTAATTTAGTACTGTTCTGTCCAGTCAGTATAAATTCCAGACAAATATCTTATACAAATGTCTAGGGCATAAAATATCTGGAACTAATAGAAACTTGGAAGCTTGGAGACTTGGGTTCAACTTTATAACCTTTTTCTTTCCAAAACTGAACAAAAATTTGATATTTCCGTGTGAAATGAAAAGTAGTTCCTTCAACATTACATGTTTTCTTTCATAGGGTAGGTCAATTCTGAGTTGTGTAAGACTACAAAATGTGCATTTATTAGGTTTTTTCACTGTTCTCATATAATATAGGAAGGATTTAAACTTCACAGGCGTTCAGTATGTTCAAAAACATTAAGTTTGGACAAGAAATAAAAGCTATTTAAGAGCCAAAACTCTGCTGAAGATCTCTGGAACTGAGATTACTTCAACAGCAGCTCCCAGTCCCTTCTGCAGAGCAGTCCCAAAGACAAGCCCAAATATGACTCAGTTTTAATAAGGACAATTACCAGCTATGATTCAGACAGATGGGGTTAGGACAAGTTGGAGTGGAAAGACCATAATAGCAAATATGGATTAGCCACCATGTGCCAGCTGCTTACCAAGGTCTAGAATTACGAAGGTGAGATACCCACTTTTATTTCCCTAGGCTCATGTTACTATTGCCTATGATAATATTAATGGTAATCACTGTTTCTTGTCACTGACAGATGAAGGCAACCCAATGTAATCAGTCTCCTAATTTAAATAATATTATCTAAAAGTAAGTAGGTTTAATTCAGGCCAAATTATCTTCTTTTTTATTATTATTTTTCCCCCCAGACATTTTGTAATGAGTTGAAGGGGCGATTTAAAGGTAAAAATAGTGAAAAGTGTTCACAAAATTTTGTGGAAGAGCCTACCTGTACCTAAAAGACAACAAAGAAAAAATTAGTCAGAGGTTGTTTTGTGGAAAAATTTGAATACAGGACAATTAAGTTCAGAATCTTTGGCAAAATGAAGGTGGTTTGGAGAGGAGATATTATTTACTCAGTTTTTAAGTGATGACAGGCCAGATGAGACTAAGTCTCCAAGAGAGGAATGGAAAGCAGGACACCACTGCAGAAAGTCAAAGCAGTGGCCATGTTATTCAAGCAGTCAGTTCCATTTTTGCAGCAGCAATTTGAAGGTTTTTACATGGGAAAGAGCTGGTTTATGCCAAAGCCAAAAACAACTGCAAGATACTGCAGTTTGGGAAAAGAAGTAGTTCTGGCCTTACGTTTCGTATAGGGGAAAAGATCTTTGGGATAGGAATACATTTCTTAAAGATTTCTAAATGTTTTTTACAGAAAAAAAAAGAAACAAGAAACTATCTGTGAAAAGCTTTCCACACAAGTAGACAGCTAGATAGGTAGTAGATAACCTGGTAGGTCTCAATTACAATGTTTTATTCAGATAAGTCTCAGTATCTCTATCCCAGGAAAAAATTCTGTCACATTCATCCCTTTCAGTGGAGAAGTTTTATTAACTTAGGGCATCTGTGGAGACTTCTTTAAATAGACAAATGAATGGAATAAACTGTCCCAGGAAAAAAGCATCAGTGTTTCCAAGTGAGGACCTAGTACAACCATAAAGATTGGAACTTCTTAAGTCCACATAAGCCCTGGAGCTAAACTGAGGACACAAAAGGTGTAAAAGAAGTTCCCTGTAGTTGCAGAAGATGCCAGTGTCTCAGAATTACTTTTTTTTTAGTTCTACTCAGACTGCATTTTGATTTAAAGTTTATAGACTTTCTAACATTACTGGTGGCAGGAGTCAGGGGAAGCACCTAACCCTTCTAAAATAAATCCAAAGGAAATATTTACACAAGTCCTTCTTGTGGAGGGGCAATTGATATTTAGACAGTTTTTTAAAAAAAACCTAGACAGCTTTTACTGTCAGGTATCATTCACTTCCATTAAAGCAGGGGTTCAGATGAAGAACCTAAAGAAACTATCAGCTACCATGGAAGAACAGTAAATAAGAGCAAAGTTAGGAGATGAATTAATGAAAAATAAAGCACTAGTTTTGAGTGTGTAAACATGGAAATCCATATTGTCCTTCTAAACCTATTGGCAATGTGACAGTTTGTGTATAAAATAACAGGCACTATGTTGAAAGCACAAGTGATCACCACACCATTCTGATTTTGAGGAATGAACAGATCAATATTATAAGCAGGAAGTAATTCTATTTACCTACCTGTGTGTACCGACATCTGTGTGTGAATACACTCCCTTAGCATGTGTGTGGCTATTCACAGCAACTGTTTAAGGACTCATTTTGGTGGTACTTGATTTTCCTGAAGCTAAAGGAAATGAGTAAAT
>NW_016690242.1:2752899-2788146 GCF_001604755.1 Lepidothrix coronata
AAATGAGACTGAACATATTGCTGCAAATAGATAGCAGAGGACACAACTCTATGGTACATCCTACTTGGCTGTTTATAATTCATCACCAAAAGAGATTAATGTAATGTAGCTTGACCACCTCTTTCCTTTTATGTCTTAGTGGCAAACTGGATTATTTTTAAATTTATTCTGTTCAATCAAACTACATCAGTTAGAATTTATTGATCTTTAAACTGCAATATTTTAGTAAACAATATCTTGTTTAAATTTATCTTATAACACATGCTTTGTAATTTTATCTGTCTCTTTTCATTATAAAAATGTAGGGTTTTCTGAAGCAGTTGCAGTCAGCAAGAAAGTTCTTGAGCAACATTAACAAGATCTTTTCAAAACATCCTGAATCTGAGGAAATAATATCAGAAAGGAAACTCGCTGTAGTTATATTATTGAAAACACAGGGTCCTGAAAATAACATTTGACAAACTTCTTATGCCCCAATGCTTCCCATGCATATAAATCCATTTTAAAGAGTCAATAATTAATGGTTAAATAATAAGAGTTTTAATAATGCAAAAATCCAAGAAGAATCATTGCATTTTTGATTTGTAATGGAAAAACAGTGTGAGTCACAGAAGTAACCTCTGGACGGCTATAATCCAACCTCCCACTTGAAGAGAAACTGCTGAAAACTAGAGCCAGTCAGCTGTGGTTTTCTGTACTTATTATTAATAATAAGCTTTGTTCTGTCCCCTTAAATTTTTTACAGTAAACTTGGCAAAGATCAGATGCACTAAAGCACTACAAGATACAACAGACATAAACTGCGTGGGAATGGATTTGTCCATTTTGTCAAGTGCCTTAAACACATGTACAGCTCTTAACAAATAAGCAAATCTGTTTCTATTACAATGTAGAAGATATGAATATAGCATTTTGAATTGTAATGATGCATCATTAGTTATCTTTTGTTCTTCACTGATGTAGATCAAGATTAACCATGTCATAGAATCTATATAATTACATGTAAAATTATTCAGAGTAAATCTAATAGTATCCTTTTTTGAAGACCACATATTTCAAGGTAGAAACTCTTCTGGGCAAACTTCTGAGGTCTGCAATGGAAAGGACCAGTATTTGCTGAATTAGCACCGTCCAGTCTCTCATATTCTTATGGCTTAGTGAAACCAGAAATACTGGCTTCAGTATTCAAATCAGTTGAGACCTTTTTTTATGGAATCGTGCATGAGTTATGTTTTTCCTGAAAAAGCTTTCTGGTTCTGCTATGAACACATTCAAGATTAGATCATATACTTGTGGCCTGCTCTGCAGCATAGAAGATGTATCTTCACATCCTGGTATCTTATGTCAAAAAAAGAGCTCTTGCCTCACCCACTTCTCTTTGAAAATTCATGTGCAATTTCTTCCAAAACAGAACATCATTTAACATCCCTGCTGCATCCCCATGGCTTAGATTTTATTTGAAACAAAAATTTGATTCATCATTAATTTAAATAGATGATGTGAAGTCACAATATACTGTTGGAATTATTTGAATCCCGCTTTTACTATATGATATTAGTAGGGAACTGCAGCTTCCCTAACCTCAGTGATTTCATGCTTATGTATTTCAAAAAACAACCCTCTGAACAAATCACTTTTTCATTTATATCAAATGCAGAGATGTATAGTCATTATCCTATCTTTCTGAAAAAAAAAAAAAGATTAAAATGCAAAGAAGTAAAAGGAAGAGTGGCATAACCATGAGATAAAAAAACTCCTAGCTGTATCAGAAAGAGTACTGTCCAGCTTCACAAAGCATATGAAATCAATAAGATTGAAGCAAACATTTTCAAGTAAGTAAGTGAATCAGGGAAAATATAGTCCCTTTCACACCACAAAGAAAAGAGTTAATTCTCGCACTAGCATGGTGTTAACCACATCCCACAACAGTTTGTATTTCTGATGACTTTTGACAAATATTAACTGCCAACTCCTGCTTAAGTTCTATCACATTCTAGAAGCCCTGACATCTTCACACTAATTTTATCCCCCTGTTCAAATGAAAGATATTTCCAGGAAATTCTAGGTTTTAGAGTGGTATTTACAGCAGAAAGTAGAACGCTAAGTATTAACTATTATTCACGAATATTTAATGTAAGTGCTTTTTAAACAACTTTTAATAACTGAATTCATTAAATTTAATAAATGGAAGACATTTTACTGACTGTAGGCCACAATTTAACCATTGCCTTTTTTATTGCCAATGATGATGGAAAGCATAGATTAGTGGAGGCACTGAGCAATAGCATGTCTGCAGAGCAGACATAGATGTGCTGGTTTGGGCTGGGGTGGAGTTAATTTTCTCTGCAGTAGCTGGTATGGGGCTGTTTCAGTTTTGTGCTGGAAGCAGTGTTGATAGTTCAGGGATGTTTTAACTATGGCTGAGCAACACTTGCACAGAATCAAGGTCTTTTCTGCTTCTCACACCGTCCCCCCAGAGAGTGGGCTGGGGGTACACAAGGAATTGGGAGGGGACACAGCCAGGACAGCTGACCCCAGCTGACCCACGAGATATCCATATGGCATCATTCTCAGCATATGAAGCTGGAGGCAGAAGAAGGAAAGGAGGAGACATTTAGAGTTACGGAGTTCTGTCTTCCCAATCACTGTTACACATGACAGAACTCTGCTTTCCTGGAGGTGACTGAACACTTGCCTGACCATGGGAAGTGGTGAATGAATTCTTGGTCTTGCTTTGATTGTGTATGGAGCCTTTGTTTTACCTATTTAACTGTCTTTATCTCAGCCCAAAATTTTCTCACTTTTACCCTTCTGATTTGCTTCCCCATCCCACCTGGGAGGAGGGAACAAGTGTCTGTGTGGTGCTTAGTTGCCAGTTGGGATTAAACTGCAGTAATAGGCAAGACCACAACAAGAAAGTTGAAGGAGTTGATTTTTCCATCTTTTAAGCACAGAGGAGACCGGAACTGGAGTTGTGTCCAATTGTGGGCTCCTCAATACGAGAGAGACATTGGCATGTTTTAGCAAGTCCAAGTGAGGGCCACTGAGCTTATTAGGTGGAGCATATGACATATTAGAAGAGGCTGACAGATTGTTTCCTTCAACCTTTAAAGAAGAAAACTACAGAAGCGTCTTATTGATGTCCTCAGCTACTTACTGGGAGGTGATAGAGAAGGTGAAGCCAGACATTCCTGGCAGGTGTCCAGCAGGAGAATAAGGGATAACAGTCAGCAGTTAGGTGTGTGATTGTCACTGGGCTTTGCACTGCAGGTTGGAAGAACCTCAAAGAAGAAAGTCTAATGATTTTTCATAAAGGTTGCTATACAAAAACCAGAGTCCACCCGTGAGGGGCAGGTGGGAAATTCACCTTGTCTAACCTCAGTTACTCTCTTTGGGTCTCAGGAACTGCAAAGTGGATACTTTTTGAACACTCCAGGTTCCCTTTTACCATTTTCTATCATGCCAGGGGATTCTAACAATTCTGCATTAGTGGATAGCTCTTAACCCACCAAATTTCCTCACTAACCCCTACAAACCCTCTTCAAACCTTTGGACTGAAGTCAGTGCAATGCAAAGATGACCTCAGAATTCACCATTTACCTTCACTATGGCACACCAGCAAGCCATCAACCAGAATATGCAAATCTCTGCCCACACAGGATTTAGGCAATAGGGCTAAGTCTCAGTCTCAGTTTGTCAAATTGATTGAAAACTCAGAAAAAAAAAAAATCCACACCTATTTATTGAAACCAAAATGCAAATTTGCTTTCACACTTAGAACTCTTTGTTCTTGTTTTCAAAAACTGGATATCTATTTGCATAAATGTTTCCTAAAGGCATCATGAATATTCATGTATGCATATGCCTTTAACTTGAAAGTTCTTGGGAGGATGAGGCAGGAGAAAAAATTATTCAGCCTGAGACAAAATAAAATCATGTGGTACTGATAATGAGTCACAAACTTACCAGCTACAAACAGCCAAAATGGTGGTGGGAGCTTGTTTGGGAAGCTGAAACTTCTCCTACATCATTTATCACCTTCAGAAAAGTGAAGTTTATCTGTAATCATAAACAAAGATAACTGCTAAGTTACAGCAATAAGCTCCCACTTATGACAACTTTCTTGCTCCTCTCTTTATTAATTGGAAGGAGAAGTGCTGAATGTCTTCTTTAAGTACTGTTTAAAGCTGACCTTTCTCACCTGCATCTTTCAGGGTGGCTGCTCCAGAAACCGAAGGAATATCCCTTGAATCAGCCACCAGTCTAGGGCCTATTCACATGCTCAGACTTGGACAGTCACGGAGTATGAACACATATTAGTCCAGAAAACATGTGGCTATATACATGTCTGTGTCTGTGTGATCAAATCCATCTGAAAGACACAACTTCTTGGATTACAGCACATCTGAGCTAATAATGACCAAAGGAAAGGTTTCTGTCAACAATGCCTGTAACTTAGTATGTATGTTCCTAGACATTCATTGATCATAGGAGATTGCCTGCTGTCAGCCCTTCTCCTTTGGATATAGGAGCCATCATATTTCAGAATGTTTGGCTGCATAGTCCCTTCTATTGTTTCGGTATTTTTTTCTTCTTAATTTTATCCATGACCAACTTAGAGAAACACAATTTAGAATTTACTTTAATTCATCCTAAACCATTAATCTTTCCATTTTCCAGCCTGATGAAAGAGAACACATTTGTTCTTTCTAAGCACATATGTCTTAGTTGATAGGAGGAGTTCTGCTATAGTCCTATGGGTTTCATGAGAGAAAAAAGAGATTACCAAGGAGGACTGTAGGCTATGTTGGCATGCCACATTTTAGATTATAAATAAAATTGGTTAGCGACAACTTTGTTTCCTTCTTTTTTATGTAAAAGGTAGAGGGCTACTTTTCTTATTCCTATGTATTTTATAGAATACAGAGGAAATTTCTCCATAATGTCAAAAACTCCAGGAATCTGGAAATACCTGAAGAGAAAAGAACTAAGTAGGGATTAGTTAGGTGAAAATGTGGTCTAGAGCTGCACATTTGAGATGCATGTGGCTTGTGTATCCCATAAGCAGGATACAGCATTTACTAGGATTAAAGGGGACAGAACTAAGCACAAGGGACTGAACATGCTCTATCCCCTGGGGTCCTAATGCTAATACTAAACTTTCATATAGCTCTTTGCTTTTGCACAACCTCATATCATATGCTTTACAAATGAGGTTTGGAGAAGTATCTCACTTTTATTTGGTGTTTTGATCCCAGCTTGTGATTAAGAGCTTAGAAAATGCGGCTACGGAAGAGAGAAGCTGCTAAAATGGCCCAGATTTTCTGTATATGAGCAGAAATTATGAATCTAACAGAGAATTCTCCATCTCTTCTGTGGAATGCTAGAGGATTCTTGAGAGCATGCTTACAGCTTATTTTTTTGAGGCTACTAAGTCTCACACCTCAGCTATTTTTCTCTCCATGTGCATTTATACTTGCTTCTTTGAGCGTACACATCAGGGCTCTGCTTGGGCTGATGCCTCCATGGGCCGATGGCCTCCCTGAGCCTCTCCACCATGTCCAGGGGCCTTTCCCCAGGTCATGGAAAAACAGGGATGCCTCGGGGAGCCAAGCACAGGGGATACTTTCGGGGTCCTAACAGCACAGTGCCAAAAAATTCCTTACCACAAGCTCACTTCAGGCTCCATGTAACAATTTCATAACAAATCTGAGGCAGGGCTGAAGCATTTCAGGGCAGCAGTAGCCTGCCAGCAAAGGCGGAGCTAGCCAGGTCCATGGGTCTCTCCTGCAGAGAAAAACCTCATTGACCTTGGAAATACATTTTAAAACTGCAAATTAATACTGATAAAAATACAGCTCAGGGCACTAATTTTATAGGTGTTCCGCCCTCAGTCACACTGAAGTTATAAGAGTGTGGTGACAGTAAAACCTGCGTATGAATAACTCAAGAAGAGCTTCCTCACAGGAACATTTGGTTAAGTGTTTGCAATATATCATGGTCCCTACCATAGGGGACAGTTCAAAATATGACATTGATTTGTGTGAATTTTCACTGAACGTAGTAAAAAAACCCACAAAATTACTTATCTTACAGATCTGTGTTGTGCCTTGGGGAGAGTGTAGGCAATTTTATACAAATTAAAGTGGGGCTCTCTGTGCATGATAAAAGATTGATGTTTATAATTTCAGATACTTCAAAATGTTGTTCTCATGGGTTAAAAGTGTGTACATATTCAATAAAATCTGTTCATGCATCACTACAGGTTAATAGCCAGGGACCAGTCACTGCCTGAAAGGAGAAAACTCACATGAGGGCCATGGAATTATTCGTGTTTCCTGCACCAGTTTCATCCTGAGTTTTTTCCAGGATCCTATGGAACTGTGGGTGTTATCATTGCAAGGGACAGGATTTGTACCCACATACACACAGAGGAAGAAACAGTCTGTTTTCTTCATGTCCTATAATCCTGCCAAGGCACCCAAGGAGCCTGGTAAATGAAAAGCTAGTGAAAGAAAGACCTGTTCCTTTCTTTGGCTCAGAGGTACCCTGCCATCCCCTTCTGTTTCCTGACAGCATGTTTCCAATAAAGATCTGCTGCCAGAATTGACTTAGGTATGTGATTCCTGGTGTCCTTCCTCAGCTAACTCCTGCAGTGCATGTGGACTTTTAAAATTAACAGAATCTGAAAATGAGACCTTTGTTAGAGATTTGCTTTATGGTTCATAAAGAAGAGGTTTACGAGGACAGAAGAAGAGTAAGAACCTTAACTCCAGTTAGAGCACTAGGCCAAGAAAAGAGAGGCTTAGATTTTTACCTTTTTTTTAGGATACTTCTGAATTTTGTCCAAAGATTTTTAAAACTGGAATCAGTGGTTTTGTAAGTCTTAAAAATTTATACAACTGGTAGTTCACAAGGACCATTTTGCCTTCAGAATGCAGGTCACTGATAATATCCAGGCAATATTACCGTGGTTAATTTATTATTATAAAACTGCAGTCCTTTAAGTAAACTGCATCAATAAGCAAAAGGAAGCAGTTCATTACATGTGCTTATGTTGCAGCATTTGGAAAATTCTTCTCCCTTTCCGAGTAGAAAGTTAAGTGTAGACATGCATCCATTGCCGTACATGTAAACTACTCACTTCTTGCTCTCAGAGATATTTTGGGACTTAGTTAAATATTTTTGTTCTTGTTTTTGCAGACTGCTTAAGTATAAACCACTACTTTTAAAATATGATTAATCATGATGCCCCATGGATACATGAACATGAGGGGAAAAGATTTTTAGTATCTACCATAAACACAATGTGTGGTCTTGGATATCTTTTTTTCTCTTTAGCACAGGGAAAATACTTATCTCTTCACAAGAATGTAATTTAGCAAAAACTAATTAATTTTGAAATGTTTATGTGATGTTAGGCTTGCTTTCAGACATTATTATTTGATAACGCTCTTGTTCTATCAAAAGTGCCTTTAAACCATTGCATGAAAAAACAGTTTATTTTGGTTTTGCGGTGGGATATCTGGTAGTAAATAATGTAAGATAAAGTAATTCTGGAAAAACACTTTAAAAGAGATGAAAATTTATATAGAAATTATTTAATTTTATAATTTCAGAAGTACAGGGAGGGTTTTCCTTTATAAAGACCTATGGCTACAACAACAAAGATGGTAGTGCTTTTGCTAAGAATGTTACTATGGTTATGAACAAAAGCTGTTGTGTTGTTTAAAGATAAGAGGGAAAAAGAGGCACAGAAACCAAATCTCCTAGTTGAACAATAGAAGCAGAACATACCAAAAGAAATAAATAAGACTTCCAGTAAAGCCAAGAAGGCCATATGGTGCAGTAATTTAAAACAAAAGGGCAAAAAAATTTTTTCAACAGGTGTTTATAAAGGCAGAAAGAATCCATTGGCAGGACAACCATGGAAATACTTCTGGAAGGTTTTGGCTGTAGGAGAGCAGAGGGGAGATTAGTTGCTCCCAGTTTGGTCAAGTCTCTGCTCAGTATAATCCGTGGGCTAATTGCAACTGTAATTCCTGCTTTAATGAGCCTTTCTAAGCCTTCTGACAGAAAAGTGATAATGGGATTCATGAGATAAACACAGCAGGAATCAATAAGAGAATTGGCAGTAAAAACCAAAAAAAAAGAATCTTTTGTTCAGTGTCCCATAAATAACCACTATCTCTGTATATCTTTGCCCATTTTGTAGGTAGAGAATGTTTGACTATTCCACAAAGAACTTTTCTTACTTCTTGTAAGTAATATGTGACAAGGTCTGCAGATCCCAATAACAATATTAGAAGTTGCTGAACATTTTAGATGATTGACTTAATATACCTTTAAGACCATCAAGTCAACCAGTTAGTCTTGGTCCTGCAATTTAAGTATCAACTGTAGCTGAATGATTCATTAATCATTAGAACAATCAGGTGGCATATTGTAAAAAATATCAACACCTATTGCATTATAAATTTTAAATTTATCAACATAAACTGCATCCTAAATTAGAATAAAATGATGCAGCTTAGCTCTCAAGACTTAGTAATTTTCTGACTTTAGAGCTACCTAAACTAAAGCTTCCTCTTTGAAGCTAAATTTCAAAATGGAGACTTTTAAAATGATTTCCCATCAAAGCATCTGTTTACATGTCTGTCTGGAACTGTGTGAATGGTAAGGGGCTGCAGCAGAGATGTCTCATTACAAAGAGATTCTCCAGGTAAGGATACTATGTGAGACCAGCTAGCTGCTTCTACCATGTGAGTCTCTGCTAAGACACATATCTTCAGCACAATCCTGCCTGTAGACAAATGTCTCCTGTCCTCCATGTAATAATCTTCCTTTGGGTCACAACAAAACAATTAAACAAATTTCTTAGAGCCATTTCATAGATGTTTTTACCAAATCACATTAGTTAGCATGCTCTAAAAATAAAGTTGATCAGTATTCCATTCAGTGCAATGGTTTCCTCAATGACACATTCTTTGGATGTAATGAGATTGACCAAAACAGGACTCATCTCTCTGTTGTTGCTGTTATTTCTTCCTGTTTTGGTGAGAGTTACCTTGAAATAGTCTAGAAGGGTAGTTTCCTCTAGATGGTTTGTTGAACACTTCTTACTCCATATACGCTAGGTTGATATAGGGTTTGTAGGCAGTTTTGCTGTGTAGTTTTTCCTTACAAAGTCTTGAGTGAAACCAAAGTCTTTCTCAAGGCAATCACCGTGATCTCTGTTCATGGTTAAGGGTGCAAGTAAAAATTTGGGAAATCTGCATTTAAATTGAACCAAATAAACTCCTCAAACTTAATAAAGTTTATACATTTTTGAAGTTTATAAATAAATTTAATAATGTTTTAAATTTTTCAGTGGTTTAGGTACTGCAGAGGCTATGGTATATCAGTCCCAGATATTCCATACACCCAATCTGAACATATGAGAAAAGATCCGAAACTCTTAAGTTGACATCGTTCTATGGCTGTGGAAAGTTCAAAATAAAACCACTGTAGATATTTGGGGGAACTGTTAAAACTAAAGATTAGTTTTTTCAGCACCTCTAGACACCTAGCCTTCTGGGAAATGACCTTTCCACTTGGGAGCTGTGTCAGAGAATTTATCTTCCAAAGCCTTCGTCTTGATTAAAGGCAGAGAGCAACATCCTGGGAACACTTTTCCCTTGGGTTATGCTATATTCAAAACTGTTGCCTGAGAGCTCATCTGGTGGAAGCTTATCCAGGAGTATCCCAGGGAAGGAACATTTGGAGGCACCTGACATACAGATGCAGGAGGCTGAGGCCACAGAGACCTATGCAGTGGTGGAGGAGAGCTATAGCTGACAAAGGTGCTTTCCATCACTGCATGAAAAATGACAAGCGGGAAAATTTCTTCAGATAAGGAGTTTGGATGTGGAACAGAAGATCTGAGTGAGGTTGTTTAGACATAAAATTTGAGAACAAATTCAGAGTTCAGTAAAACATCTGAGAGCTGATGTACCATCTGCTCTCTGTAGCTTCTCTCCTCAGAGAGAGAAAGAATTTGCAGGCCAGAAGGGGAGGGATCCATGTTCCTTCAGGGTTGACTCTGAGTGCTTGGTTATCCATCGCACTGGTGTGTTTTGTTTGTGTCACACTACAACCCCCTTCCCTAATCTTTGCTCTTCATAGGGGCTGTGAGTGCACTTGGCTATCCGTAAACTTGGTGTTATTTTCAGAGATTAGGTTAATTTTATGCCAGGGTATGAGTGACTGAAAGGATGTTTTCATGAATCATGTCAAGTTAATTATGATCTAGAAACCCTCTCAAAGGTCTGCAAACTGGTGCCATCCAGATGGTTCGAATTGTTTGTATAGCCAAACAGATGGCTGAAAAGATCTTTTAGACAGGATATCAGAAAGAATAATATTTGGGACTCTATTTCTTGATAGTTTAACACAGTTTCAGTCAGTAAGACTGAGGATCCAAATTCGGAAGTTTTCATTTAAAAAAGGAACTCCTGGTGCAGACACAGATGTGTAGATGCACATGGACGTATTAATTTAGCAGCTTTAGTCTTCACTGTTCAAAGTCATAGGTATTCTAAAGGTATTAATTCTGGTAAAGTAATTTAACATTTTGGGGGCCCTTTTTCATAATTTTGTTCTTAAGATATGAAAAGAACTGTCAGAAAATTAATTGGTTTATAGCAGATGAAGTTATAAAGTATAGAGAGTTCCATTAAAAATTGATAAACAATAGTGTAAATAAGTGCATTTTCATAAAACAGTTCTGTTCTTATGACATTAGGAATCATGAATAATTTTATTAGATTGTTTTAGTAATTTATTATTTTTAAAATTAGAAAATAACAAAAGAACAGCATCAATGCTAGTTTAAGCCAAAAGAATAAGATATTTGAAGGATTTTTTTTTCTACCTAAAATCTTAGACTGGGATAGTAACTTGTTAGATAACAGTATCAAATGATTCATAATAGAACCAGTTTCTACCATGAAGACTGTATCCTTTTTGATGCCATATTGCTCATTCAGGGGACCCATGACCATTGCAGATCCATTATGGTCTCTTCATAATTCAAACACAGAAAAGCATTTTGAAATGTAAATTTTATTAAACTTTCTGAGAAAGATAATTTATACTAGAAATTACAAACAAACTATCCCTATATCATAGAGGTGAGGTAAAAAAATTGCGAAGAAACTTAAAAAAAAATTGTTTTCATTATATTTGTTATATGGTTGCTCATATTCAGTGTTTGCCTATTACTAAGATGTTTACATCTAGATTTAACTGATATATTTAAAAAAGGCATTAACATCGATGGATTTTAATTGCTTAGAAATATTTGCTAAAGAAAATACATTATTTTGAATGTTCTGGTGTACTTGCTGCACAAAAACAGCATCTCAGCATTGCTTTAACATTTCTTCAAAACTCTAATTAGATTCGTTTCCTGCAGGCTCCTCAGCATGCCGAGCTTTCCTTGTACCAAATTAGGCACAGAGGTTTTTAGGGTGTATAAATTGGAAATCAATGGAAGCTCCTGACCTAATTATCTTTTAAGATACGAACCTGAGAGTTTTCTGGTGGGTTCATGACAGGATGTTCATTCTCAGTTCTCTCTGAGAATGCCAGCTTTAAAGGCAACAACTTCTCTTTACAAACTGTGTTTCAGAATGGTGATCTTTTACCCTTGTTTCACTCTTTATCAGATTTTCTTCCATTACCTTGTCTATCTTCCTGAATGTTTTCCTAACTTTTTTGCTGCACTATTGAGTGCAACCTCAAAAAGTCACAACTATAAGTAACTTTTCTACCTACCTAAGTAGGCTAGAGATGAGTTTTATGAAAAATGTGTAAAGCAAAAATATTGAATAATTTTTAAAGTATCATCTAGTTCTTCTGCATTTTTTACCTTGAAAATTGTTATTTCTGTTTAAAATATGTATTTTGGACAGGGTACCTGATCCTCCTGTTTAATGCTTGCTGTGACCCTTTTGAAAAGTCTTCTAGGCTGCATAAGTGGAGCTAAGCCAGCCTCTACTATTTGCTCCTACAGTCCAGGCAAGTGGGTAGTTGAGAAACGAGAGATGAGTGGAGACCATTGCAGGAACACTAGGTAGGCTTCCACAATACCTCTGGGATTGCAAAAGCACTACCCGTGTGGCAGAATGCCATGTCCCATGTTTTGGAGATCTTGGACTTTGTTAGAAGCTATTGCTAAAATCCTGGAGACAGGAGTGGCGTAATGGTAGGGCACCCAGAGGAGTTGAAGGCTAAGCATGCTGCAAAGCCATGATGCTCATACGAGGGGAAGAATGAGGGAATGCAAGGTTAGAATGTGACAAATTGAAATTTTAACCTCAAATAAACCCAGGTCATGGTGTGCATGTCTCTTCGGCTCTTCTTTGTAAAACAATTCCCAAGGAACAACTGTCTACTTTGTCAGGCATTACCCATAACTTTACCTAAATTGAGTTCCCTTTATTCCTTTTTCCATCCTTTCTGTCCACAAATTATAAAGGAAGTACTAACAATGAATTAAAAACCAAACAGAGGAGGAAAGAGTGGAAAAAATGCTGAAAGATTACCCCATGGCACTCTTTTCCCAAATAAAAGATTTCTCTATCAAAAGTAAGTAGATTTTTGTGAAGAGAAATTTATTTGTTCTCCAGTGAGGCTTTAGAACAGTTTTACTTCATGACTACACATGGATCTTAATAGATCCCAATTCATCAGGCTATGGAACTGAAAGCAACTACATAAAAATAAAGAGACTTTTAAATATAGCAAAACCATTACATTATATCAAATTAATAAATTCTTCAGGTTTCATTATCCTGGACAGTTTATTCGTCTTTCTGACTCTTAAAGCTCTTTTGCCTTGAAAAGTTTAAGAGTGGTTGCATGCTTTCTATCTATGGCTATGCACAGTACAATCTGGCATTTGGTCCTACAAAATTAAAAATGTGATTCCTGAAATTTATTGCACCAAAAATAAATGACAGCATGTAAACTAATGACAAGTTGTTAGTGATTAGATCACCTATAGAATAAATTGTTTGGACTTGGAAATGGTTTCTGTGCTGCTCCCTTAACAAGAGATGTCAAACAGAAAATGTGACATATTTGGAGCACTGATAAAAATTATGGATTTGACAAGGCTAATTGGTAGTTTACCTTGGGTTTTAACTTCACACACCTATTAATCTGGATAGATGTTACCATCTACAGGATGACAACAGAAGTTCAAAACTATCAAGGGATGAGAGTCCAACTGCTTTTTGGAATCTGACTTGTTTTGTCTCGGTTGCTACAACTGTGGACATCAAGGAAAACTTCATCAAGGAAAACATCAATTTCTCACTGAAAAATGTTTCAATAAGTTTGCTTTTTTTGTCATCATATATATTTTGTTACTTCCTTGAGTGTTTGACAGCTTGTAAACAAAGGGTTGCAATGTCACAAACCTGAAATGCCAATATCTCTTGCAAAGCTGTCACTCCTCTTTCAAATATGGTATTTCCATGGTGAATGACAACTGAAGAGGTCCAATGACAACAACGGAAGAGGAAAATATAATTGGATGCGATTTTAATTAAAGAATATTTGTATACAAAATGTAAGCGAATGATGGCAAAACTAGGTCCTTACATGCTAAGCTCAGGCAATGTTACATTACTGTATCTGTGCAGTGCAAGCCTCTCCGCACACAGACGTTATGTCTACAATAAAACATGGAAAGCAGAAATATCTGAGCTGACGGACCCGAGCTGATTTCTGATGTACTAGAAATGGTATCTCCATGCTTTTGCATATTGCAGATATACCATGGCACAGACACTTGTTTCCTAAGGCTGGAGCACTAGGACCAGTTGTGAGGGCAACCACCTAATTCGATCTAAAGACACCAACAAGGTGAAATTAGCACACAGACACAAGGGAATGTTTTCCTTGAGTTTGCGTTTCACTTCATGTTCTGAAGTAGACAGTGGTGATCGCTGCACACAGAAAGGCACAGGAGGCAGGAAATACTTTGGTAGATTGTTAAGTAGTTTCTGAGAGACCTTTGGCAAGGCATATTTTAATCAAGTATTGTCATTTTTCACAATCATGGTAGTTCAGTGGCACCAGTCTTCACTTGGAACTGTGTGTGTAGTTATGTACAGACCATAAACCTTTGCTTCTTCAGAAACTATACATTTATATTCCCAAGTAGACCTCACCAGGTGTGTTTTGAGGAGCCTTTTTATTTTACATTCTCTTTTCCTACCTGTACTAATGTTCCTCTTCCTGCAGAGAGCTTTCAGATGAGCTACTGCTCTGAACGCACTACTCTAATCTTCTTCCTGGACAAATGCTGACCAGATTTTCTCAGTGACTATGAAGACCCTATGACATTGTTGCTGGGAAAGTTTACAGATGGTACAGATGGATAGAGTGGTAAATAATACTGAGGATCACCATGTAAACAGAGCACTGTCAAGTGTGTTTATGCCACTAAAACAAAATCATATAGATTGCACTTGCAGAGGGAAGTGGTTGTGAAAACGGCATTGTGGTCATGGTGTACAAACGTATTCAGCGCAAGCACTGCCACTACAAGAGCTAATAGTCACCAGGATGCAGCACAAACAGTTTAAATTATAGAAGTCGTAAGACTGAAAAGAGCCTGCAAAGTGTCATCTCTGTGAAATATAGCATACCCAGAGCACGGTTATTATCAGAAATTGCCAAAAATATTTTTTTGTCGAATCCCATTCTCTCGCAGCTGGATGTTTGCAGAAGATTTTACTATTTTGACTGCAGAATAGTGAAGACCATTATGCAGTGTCATTGACTAAATGCTCAGCCTCTGTAAGGCCCATAACAGCAGCAGTTCAGGATTATACATGATGCTAAAGAGGCTATCGTTTATATCACACCTGAAATGGAGGTTAAGGCTAACACAAGATAATAGCCATCCGTAAAATGAACTGGTGACTTTGTTTAACTTTAAAGATGAACTTCTTGCTACCTGACATATTGTCAATTTGAACAGAGAGACTAGTGACTGTTTGGTCATGATTGACTTTCAGAAGCTGTTGAAGCATCTTGTTCTACCAATTCCAAACTAAATAAATTATATAAAATTGAATAGTGCAGCAGAGATTGAAATTAATTGAAAACTATTTTCTAGAGTTTTGGCCTCATATGTGATATCAATTACTTACAAACAGTCTCATTATGTGCATTAAATTTCCTACAGCATTTCGTAGAAAATACCAAGTGTAGTGTTTACAAAACCAGTAAATTTATTGACTATTTTTGCTTGGCAATGGATGAAATCAAATTCTTAGCTAAAGTCTTTTAATTTACAATGATTAAATACAAAGTATACAAGAAGAATATTCTTGGGGTAGCCAGGAGCAAAGGCCGGTGACACATGTAAAATATTTTCTCATCTAAGTGGGCTTTCAGTGTGTGTGTGCATGTGTGTGTGTGTAGCCACAACATGACACTTCATCTGGCAGACCTCCTGCTGGCCTTAGTGAGAGCTTCCTTGAAGAAAAATGGATGTGTTTGCCTCTTGCTGTTTTGCCATGGAGATATAGTCACTAATCAATCAGAAATTACCTGGCTCATTTCAGTGATATGGTTGTATGACCTCTGCTCTAGGGAGCAACGAAACACAAATCCTTTATAAATCATAACCATACCGTAAAAAGAAATTTGTTACCAGTTCAAGTAATTACCTTTTTTTTCTGTAGGCAAATGGGTTTGAATCTGACTTTAAATCTACTATAACATTTCTAGTTCAGATCTGAAATAGAATTTTTCATGCGTTTGCACAAAGAACAATCATCCTTCTTTTAATACTATTACAAAGTAGCTTTTTAATATTAAATTCCAGCAGAGCCATCTGAAATTATCGGAGTCAAATTTACCCAGTCTTCTTGTAACAATAATGGTGGTGTGTTTGGTTTGAATATAGTCAGTAGCATAATTTATGTGTAAATATCTTTTACATTTTACAATGCATTGAATATAGTAAACAGAAATAGTTCATAAAGACCATAAAGTGAAGAGCAAGTGATTATACTACTGTAAAATCTTGTTCCGATTAGGAAAAAGGTGATTGAATTCTCCCCTTTTCAGAAAGACCCGTATTCTTTTTCATACATAATAGCTTCAAACATTTGTAGCATTTATTAGATGATGTGTTGAGAAAACTATGTCCGACACTCATTGTCTGACACTCTTGAAGCAAGAAGAAAACAGAGATAAAGAAATTAAGGGAGGAACAGTGTGAGCAAACCCTACACTCACTGGGAATGCTGCTGCATTCTCACTGAGTGCAGACTGGGATGGTGCAGAGCTCATCTGACAGCTATGCTCAGTGCCAGGTGCTCCAAAGGAAAAGCGTGAAGAGAACCTCCTGGGAGAATGGTCAAAAGTCAGTGTCACAGCCCACTTCATTCACCAGTCTGGGAGGGAATGGGAACTCCAGAGTAAATAAGGATCTGAGGTCTCGCTGGGCAGTTCTGTGTTCAAGGTCTGTCCCCACACAGGTAAATAAGGACAGGAATAATTTGTCTCTCCTTTTATATGGTCTATTCAGTGCACTGGAAGGCAGTAAAATTGCACAGATACATTAGAAAAAAAAGTGAAAAAATAAATCACAAACCCATTTATTTCATGGGTAAAATATTCCTTTCAGAATTTTCTTAGGGTTTAGTAATCCCACTGTCTATTTCGTGTGGGCTTCATGGTTCCATGCTCTGGAGCTATGGATTATTGCTGAGAAGAAATGCATTGAGGGACTAGGGAGAGGGACACAATACCCTTCTGCCACTTGTCCTACAGGAAGGAAGGATGAAACCTAGCCGAGAAATATCCAAACTTTCCAGTTCTGGCAGCTAACATGAAAATGGAGGAAAGACTGAGTGCTTATAAACTCATTAATTTCTCAACCCGTTTTGTCCAGCAGAGACTTTTATTAATGATTGCTTTAAAGAACTCCGCTTTTCTTCATGTATCCAAATGATTTATTATGAACTTTTCTTTAACCGTGGAGTCGTGGATAAAAGTTGAACAGACAAATTCCAAAGCACATATGAATTTCAGAAGAAGCTAGTAGAAGAAAATATTTTCTGAATAATCAGGTGTTTAATTAGTGCTTCATAGTGAACTTTTGTACATAAAGTTACAGCAGAAAAAGCAGAGAGATAGTGTAGACAAACTAGATGAGATTTTTTTTAAATGAGTGCATTAAGAGGTCACCCCATAGGAGAGACTCAGAGTTCTCACTGGCCTTGGCAGCATCATTGGAAAAGTGGGTTTGTGAGGTTGGCTGCTTCCTGCTGTTCTTGTCCAGTTCCTAATACTAAAATATGCTTTTAATAAACAGTTCATTTTCCCTTTTTTTTGTTGCTGTTGTTGTCATTGTTGTTTGGTTGGTTGTTTTCTTCACACGCAACTTTTGTTGTTATTAGACAGCAAACACCATCAAGTTATTTAAATCCAAAGTCACTAAATGCAAAGTCTTAGGCTTCCCTTGCAACAGTCCTTTTGGTGCTGGATATAGCTATTTAAGTATTAAGGCCTCAAGAAAAAAATCACACATATGGCTGTACAAATATGGTACAGTGAGAACATAATTTTTTATGTAATTGCAGGATGTCATATTGAGGATAACTACAAACAACTTATATGAAGGGGGAGAAATACAAAGAAATTCACAATAATAGAAATTAACATATTTACAACAGAATACTTACAACAGTAAATCCCAGTTATTGTTCATCACTGGCATAATTATGAAGACGTGGTAATGCAGACCTACATGGTAATTAGCATGTCAGATCAGTCTAGAGAAGATTCACATTTATCACAGCACATCTCACAAACTCTGCTAGAAGTGTATGAGTGCTCTAAACACCTACTTAACAAAATGATTGAGGTTAATAGTGGTCTGTGGTAGTTACAGTCTGTGCATGCTTATTGCATTTATAAAGTAAGTTTAAGGTACAAATTTAAAGTGAAAAGGAAAGAAAAACTGGCAAATTGGAAAAAAGAAAATATGACTGTAAAGCTAGATTCTTGTAAAAATCCTGCTAATATTTAAGCCAGATAGTTAACAAGCTGCTTCTTATTTACCTTGGGTTCATAATCCTGCTGATTTCTGCATGCTGAACCACTGTTTTTCCGTTCCATTGCAGAGGAAAGACAGAAGGTAAAAGACATTTCACTTCATTATTATAATTGACTGCCCCTTCTCATTATCACTCCCTTTCATTTTTCTGAGTAGAAACAATGGAAGAGTTATGTAATGGAGAAATTTAGCAAGTATCAGATTAAAGATCAAATTAACAATTATTTTCTGACATTTCTGAAGCAGGGAACAGCTCCCAAGACACCTGAATTAGATCAATAGAGAACTATTAAATTGAATCAACAGATTAGCACATACTTATTAGCATGTTCTGAAGGACTAACTGAATGGTTGATTGTAGCTGGTAATGTACAGTGATTTCAGAATAAAAAATACTTTAAAAATTGCTAATGAACCTTGCTAAAAGAAGTAATTTGCTTCATAAAAATTATAAATACTGTTAAGGCTAGTCTGCAGTTAAGTATTTGCAGTTAACTTGTCTACAGGTTTTCTGCAGACTTTGGCATCAGAGAATAATTTGTGTGCTAATTTACAATTTTATTTGCACATTTGTCACCTTATAATATCAAGGTAGCCTTGACTAATCCATAAAGAATTAAATCAATGTTATCCTGAAAAACTAATAATGTCTCAAATACATCACAAGGAAAAGTCTGGCTAGCTACTCACCAGGAAAATTAGGTAGAATATGTAACAAATTAACAGATATGCAAATGGAAATGAAAAACTCAATTATTATCAACAATTTGATTTGACCTTTTGAACCTTTACAGTTGAGATTTTTCCCTTGGAAAAAGGTTCCCATGTGCAATATTTAGTTGTACTGATCAGAACCTGTGCTAAATACGTGAAATATGTCATATTTTAAAATGAAACTTAATAAAAAAAAGTAATTTACTGTAGACCAATAAGTGCAGCACGTGTCTGGGCACTGGAGAATCTAATGCCATTTGTGCTTTTAAATCTAATCTAATGTTTGTTTATCAAAGGCTTGTCAAAACTCAGAACATTAACATCTGCACCAAGCTCGTGTTACTCTTTCGGTTCAAGGAAGGAGGAATGGCTTAATACATCAACATTTTACTTTTAAAATGCTGAATTTTCCTGCCTCACACAAAGTACAATCTCAGTCTTTTTTTTTTTTTATTGTGTCTTAAGGTAGGTTTTTAAAATATTTATTATCATTGTAGTCAGACTCTCGCAAATTGTTAAGAAATTTTTTTAGAAAGAGACATTTGTCTTTAAGTCTAAGAAATACTAGATTGCTTCATTCTGCTCATTAATCAGAGAATCATAGAATCATTTATGTTGGGAAAGACCTCCAAGATCATTGAGTCCAGCTGTTCATTGAGCACTGCTGAGTCAGTCTGCCAATGCAGATAAAAGAATAACACTGGCACAACCATTTTGTACTCAGTAATTTACTGGGACTTCTTTGTGCTCAACACCTCCGTAAGAATGCCTCTTAGGCACCAAAAATAGTAGACACCTGGCTCTGGAATGCAATTTTATAACGCAAACCTATGGCTATGACATTATCAGGCCCCTAAAGGAAACATGGTTATTTTCTAATCTGTTAATTTGCTACCTATTAGAGAAATGGAAGAGCCAGTTTTAAAACCCGGAAGCTTTTGATGTTTTTAGGTGGAGGCAGTGCTGTGCCCTCTGCCAAGCTGGGCATGTCTCTCTGCAGGGGTATGTAGTGTTCCCTTATTGATGCAGCAGGGCTAGAGGAGCTCAGCCTGTCACGACTCAGCAACAAACTGTCCTTGTAAAAATGTCAGTGAGAAACCCATGCTGGGAAGGAAAGCTACAGCAACTTTACCCACCTACATATTAATACCACCACATGTGGCATGTGCTTTAGTCACCCTACAAGAAGAGGCTGTCCAGTCACCTCAGTCAATGCAGAACGTCCATATGTCTCTCTAGGCAACCATTTCCATTATCCCATATATCGCTTCTGTTGGACTTTCTAAAACTATCCAGGAACATCTTAGAATTAGCTGGGATACGTAGTTTGTGAAGGCTCTACAAATGAGTGGATTAATAAATGTCTTAAATATTTGTGCTGCAAATGAATGCATGTATATTAAGGGAAATACTGTTTTCTTTAACTCAATTTTCTTTAACTCAAAATAAGTAATTGTATCTAGAATATGTAATTAGTCTTATCTGTAAGATATAGAGTTGCTAAGTGCGTGGGTTTTTTCTTTGTCTCTTTGGTAAAAAAATCAAAAAGGAATTAGTTGTTATATGTAACAAAACTGTTCAAGTGTTAAAAGTAACAGACAGGACTTGAGGCTCCTGAGCTCTGAAGAGGTAAGTGACTGTGATGGATGATGATGATCAAAATAAGGTTCAGGAAGGGCCTTACTTGACATTTCAATAAGTTTTCATCCACTGAGGGAGCTACTCAGTGACGGCCAGTGAATCATTCTTTTCTATCTTTAGTGTTCTGTGGTTTGTTTAGGCAAATTTGTGTGAATTTACAGATTTTCTTTTGATCACATACAATTTTCCAAAAACGGTGCTGAATTCAATTAAATTTAGTTAACATTAAATTATATTTAATATTATTATAAAAGTTTCTTATCATTGATTTCTGACTGACTTGACTCTGTGTGTACCCAGCTTTATTGACAGAATATTCACTAGCATTAGGAGCAGCAAAAATGAACACAGTTCTTTGGTTATGTGTGTAGGATGAGGGGGGAACTGTGGAAACACATGCGCTATTAAAATGCCTCCCGCTGGTGTTTCATCATGTGTGACATGCATGACATCACTAAACAGCTCCCACATGCAATATTCTGTTTTAATGGCCATTCAGTGAAAGTCACATATGGGTCATCTAAGGATAATTAACAAAGGCAGCAAAAATAGATCTTTTACTATTACTATCGTTATGTCAATGACTTAATACGTTTTTTACAACCTGTACAGGGAAGGCTAATGTTTTTGGAGAGCACTTGGCTCATGACACTGAAAAGCAAGAACCCCTGTGACCAGCTCACAAATTCAAGATAGGCACTGTGCTAATTACCAGTGGTATTATACAAACACTCCTCTTGTTTTCTCATTGATGAGAATTCATCAGATTTCTGTTTATGTCATGTCAATGGATATTATTTCTTCAGAGGAATGCTGTGATATACATATCTTGATTTTCTGAGTAAAACCTATTTGCAGTTAAGGTAAAATTGTGCTCAATGCATTTTTCACTATCGTTAGATATATAACATGAAACCTTTCAAAGGATTTTTTTTCTGCTTTCATGCAATTCAAATCATCAAGCAACATATTCCAGTGGAGACTGGAAAAGAGTTCACAATACTTAGGAAGGTATTTTAACAGTACAATTTAAAAAGACATGTCAGTTTTGTGTAGGTATTAGCAAGAGCATAGCAATATTCCTTCAGTTTAAATCCAACTACACATTATAAAAACTCTATGTAAAATAGCAGTCAATGTGCTGTGTTTATACTGACAGAAATCATAGGTGTTTTTTCTTTAGAAAATAAACCAATACTTGACCTTTGAAGTCAAGGATTCTTTTTTTCAGTTCAAGAGTAATGGAAGTTGTAATTCTGGGTAATTCTCGAATTCTTAAACCTCATGGAAAAAAAATAGCTGTAAAAATATGAGTTCTAAATAAAAGTGAGTGAATATTTGATTGATAAAATATGTCCTTGCTTTCTTTTCCTCTTTAATCATTAAATTTCAAAGTTATTCTTAGGGTAATTCATGCATTCAGGGGAGTTAGATAAAATTCTGACAAACTCAGAAATCTTCAAGAGAGAAAAATGAGGTTATACTTAAGTAGGAAACTTGGATTGTCTCATTCTTTTTCAGCCAAATTAGTCATCATATTCAAAAGTATTGTTACTCTGGGTCAAGCCTATCTACTTGCTTCAATAACAGCCATGATAATTGCCTTCTGGCAATTTGTCCTATTATGCCCAGTAGTATTTTAACAAATCCCTTTCTTCTTTGTTATCTGGTTTTGTTTGTCAGTTTTTCTCACTAATGCTACTTCCCTGACTTTGTGAGAATTGTATGTTTTACATAAAAAGAACAGAAGCCAGTCCTTAATATCTAAATTTAATTTACTCACTAGAGGTAGGTAAATTACCAAAAGTGATTTATATCTAAATTTAATTCACTTACTGAAGGTGTGCTATTTCACCTGCAGTATGGAATAGCCAGTCAAGTTCCATGTACCATCATGCAGAAAGAAACAGCTGAATACAGCAGGTAAGGCTTATGTTTTTAAACTCTCTTGTCAAAGTGCTCTGTGTTATCCCAGAGACCAGTGTGCCACCAGTGCCCATCAATAACAAAAGATAAAAATATAGTTTGCAGACTTTGTCACGCATCCTTCCCTCTGAAACATACAGAGAGCAATGGGAACCTTGCCCAGTGCCTAGAGCAACATTTTGCTTTTATGCTCTGATATTTACCACAGCCAATCCTTCTGGCATTTTCTTTTCTTACACAAGAAGGTGCCAAATATTTTGTTAGGAAGAAAGCCTGTGTCCTTTACGCTTACAGGAAAAAGACTGACTTATAGTCATTGGCCAGCTTGCAAGTGCTGAGTCACACCAGAAGTAAGTCACGTCTCACTTTAAGTTCTTCGAACAACCTGGGCTTTGGTGATCTTGATTTAGCTCTCAGAAATCAAGTGCTAGCTCATCACTCCATGCAGGGGGTGGGGGTATCATGGCATAGCTGTCTAGGTGCTATGTAGTGCACAGGACACATTGGTCACCACTAATCATCTGCTCAATTATGATAAGCTCTTTGGGAAGAACAGAGTCTCTAAAGTGTAACAACAATGACACTTTTGAAATTACACAGCCAGTTGTTTCAGAAGCCATAAAATTCATGCAGAATTGAATGACAGAGTCTACAGTGAAGGTAAACAAGAAAATTTACATAGGCCAACATCTCTTTTGTCAGCTTTTTGATTGGGAAATAGCAGGAAGAATATTTTTATAGTTGACCACGAGATTCCCTTGTCTTTCAACTAGAGCTTTGCTTATCCAGCACTAAAAAACCAGTCAGAAGGTAGATTTTGATGCTGAAAATTGCCTGATGTGTTTTCCATAATTGTCTGCTACATAATGTTATCACTAATGCCTACATTTAGTCTTTTCACAGTTATGCCTGATACAGATATAAGAACACTATTTTCATTGCTGTTTTACTGCAATTAAAGGAAAAAGAACATCAGTTTCTGATCTGCCTAATGCAAATGAAATGCCCATTCTGAGCATAATGTCAGCTATAGAACAAGTGTTTGCTGGTAGCACTAGCAAAGAGCAAAGAGTGTAGGAAAACCAGATTCAATCCATCAGTTTTAAGAGGTGTAATGAATATTCAGACATGACTTGGGAGTAGACAATACATAATCCTCCATCTAACCATGCCTAAGACAAAAAGATCCAATATCCAGGAGAAAAAATTCTCCCCTTGTTAGTGGAGGCAACAGAGATCAGTGCAATGGTCATTTGTGGAGAACTTTGAGACAAGGGTTTCTAGGAATGAGAAGAATTGGACAGTGATGACACCTGAAGGAACTTCACTGATACAGTCTTCTAGTACCTATGGATTCTAAAGTAGAAATTATACAGTTGAATTTAATAGTCCTTAATAGATTGTTCCCCCATTAATACGTTTTGGTTTTTATTCAGTCAATGTCTGTGTAAGGATAGTTGAAATTTCGTAAGAATTTGTAACAGAAAGTTTGAACTCATTTCACTTAGGAAGACTGCAAAAAGCCTTCTCAAAAGACTTAGATTTTTTTTTTCTTGTCTGCAGTCAGAGGGAGTTGCAGACAGGGAGCTATGCTGTCTCTCTCTGCTATGCCTCACAAATGTGTACAGGGCCCCAGCAGCCAAGAGAAGGTGGGAAGGACAGGGAAGAGAAGACAAAAAGCCCTGAAGAGGGCTTTTTTTCTCCCTATGGCCTGGTGCTTCTATAGCATTGTGAAGTATTTGTAAGTTTTTCGTGTTCTGGCCTTCTACATAAACTTCTTGAATTCTTTCCACCACCTTGGCATTTCCGGGGATACCTGCATATCTTACTTTACAGTCTATAATTTACAAAGTGATCCAAATTAGAGTAGTGCATATTAGGTACATCTCAGCTACTGAGAATGAACTGCTAGTTTTCAGATGGGCAATTATTGTTGTGTAGCTCTTACCAGTGCAGTTGTTGTATCTTTCTCACAACAAGAGAAGGTCAAAATATCCTTCCTTGCACAGTAAAGGCAAAATGTTCTCTGAATCACGTTCCTTCCTCCGAGGGGTTTCATCAAAGTCTATATGTATAAGATTGTAGAAAACACAACCGCCCTAATCCTTCTAAGTAAGTCTTAAGGCTTTTTTGTCTGATCTCTGAGATGTGATTGCACCAAGCTAATGAGTGCATCCTGGGAAAAGACTTCCAGTGCGCCAGTCCAGTAAGTTTGTACCATGTCTCCAATTTTACCTTAAATATACCTGTCATTTAATCTAAAAGTCAGCTAACACCCAAGGTATTCCAAAAGTAAAATTGCTGTTTACTGTCTTCAATATAAATTTAATGGGATACAGTTACAGTAAAACAGACATGATAGTTGTTTGACAGTGGACAGAAAATAAGTTCAGAAATGGTCACAGTAGTTTTTGGTAGGAATCGGAGCATTGTGGTTTCCCATTCAATGTTCAGTATTTTTATTTGGAAGAATACTGTGAAATATCTGTACGTGCCATCTGAAGGTCACATCTTTCCACTGCTGATAACTGGTAGTATTTCTGGCATCTTCCTATTAAGAGACTTTATTATTGCAAAGTAGCTGGAATAAGGTTTCCAGGAAGGAGGTCGAAATATTTATATACTATCATTTCTAGTTGGCAATATATTGTAATACATGATCATTAATAAGAAAAATAAACAAATAACTATAAAAGCCCAAAACCAAGCTGTCATGTTTTAGCCTTGATAATTACTGAAAAAATAAGGAAATTCTCCAACCAAGAGAACAAAGGAAGGAATACATAAGTTATTTTGTGAAGACATGCAAAATCTTATGTAAACTGGATGAAGCATGAGGATTCAAGGAGACATTTAAACAGCAAAATACATGGTGCAGAAGGTTGCCATAAGCAATTATGATTTTGGCTGCTTTGGCTCCTTGACAGGTTGTGTATTGGAAAGAAATCCATTAGGATCATTCAAAGCTGGAAGTGATTATGTAGCAGAAATATGTATAAAGAAAAATATTACCCTCAATTATTTCTCAAATATGTGATATACTTTCCAACACATTTCTTGGCTATTTGCAGCGTTGGTGTCTTGGTTCAGACACCTTACCTAGAAAAATCTAGGTTTTTTGTGATTTCGTCTGACTAAGCTTCTTTATTCTCCCATGTTGTGGTGACACAATTGACACTTGCCACTGGGGCAAGGACGTAGCTTGCATTTACTGGAAGATGGAGAGATGCAGATTTATCTGATCCCAGCATAAACTTGCAAGCAATCTGGGTGTCATTTTCAGGAGACATTTTAACCACTTTGGGCAAAATGGAGAAAAATAATAATATTTGTTCTATCTTAATCTATTTTGATTGTAAACTCTTCATATCAGGGGACTACCATTCTGTATCAGCATTTTGAGTACTCAAAAAAGCTGGATCATCACTTCCATAATGGCTTTGTGGTACTGTCTTGATTTAAGCTCAGCTGGCAACTAAGACCCACAGGGCTCGTGCTTCCCCAGGTAGGATAGGGTAGAGAATCAGAACGGTAAGAGTGAGAAAACTCGTGGGTTGAGATAAAGACAGTTTAATAGGTAAAGCAAAAGCTGCAGGCATAAGAAAACCAAGACAAAGAATTCAGTCACCACTTCCCATGGTCATGTGGAAGTTCAGCCACCTCTAGGGCAGCAGCATTTCAGCAAGCATACAGGGGACTGTGGGATGACAAATGCCACCACTCCAAACATCCCTCTCTTTCTTCTCCTTCCTATCTTTATATGTTGAGAATGACACCATGTGGCCTGGGATATCTCTTGGGTCAATAGAGGTCACCTGTCCCACCTGTGTCCCCTCCCAGCTCCAGCCCACTTGCTGGTGGGGCAGTGTGAGAAGCAGAAAAAACTTTGTTACTGTGCAAGTGTTGCTCAGCCATACCTAAAACATCCCTGAACTATCAACACTATTTCCAGCACAAAAGAACAGAACCCCATACTATCTGTGCTATAGAGAAAATTATACCCACCAAAACCAGGACAGCTATAATTGCAGGACATAAGCTAACAGTTATAGGGCTGACTTGTTTAACAGTTGTAAGGCTGACCTGTTTATTGTTATCTCTAACTTATCTGTCGTGCAGTTCCCACCCTAATTTTTTTAGGAGCTTGCCAGTTCCTGGCACAGTAGAAAGGATAAGTGAGGAAAGAGTCCATTTGCATTACCAAGTTATGATACAGATGATGCTGGGTATGATTTCTCTTGAAAGAATTAATACTTTTCTGGCAATTAAAGTCAACTAAAGGAGTTTGATAGTGTTGCACAAGTGGGCTGTTCCATTTCTCAGCTAAGCTGAACTCTGGCAAGATCACACCCCAGAAGAGCAGCCTGCACAGTATCTTGTGCTTCCTGCTTGCTGAGCAGAGAAATTGAAACAGAAAAGGCTTTAGTCCTGTTTTGCATTCAAAGAAAGAGAATTGGTGGAAGGTTAGGAAAAGTGATTACCGACAAAAGCCACAAGAGCATTCATCAGCAAGGCATCATTTTTATTCTGTTCTTAATGCTCTAATGCTTCATTTATGGATATAATCCTTATTTCCCAGGACTGTCCTCTGTCTACCCATCCAAATTCAGTCTTGTGTCCAAAGAAATTGTTTTTCTCTAGAAAAAGAAATTGTCTCTATATTGCAAAAGACTTTTGAGACTTATTTTGAAATAAAAATGTAATGAATACTAATAATTCAACATGCCACTATTTGGAACTTCCTGACATCAGCATGTTGGGGAAATTTGTTGATGAACACTACATAATACATGAAATCAAACTCATTACTGGCCAAATCATAAATGTGTTTTTAGCTTCTGTGAAGTTGCAATGTTTGTACAGAAACTGGGCTTTGAACTGATTATGCCACTTTAGAGACCAAAAGTTGACTGAGGACTCCCAGTCCTAGCTGAAGTGGTACAGAGGACGGGCTTTGGGCCTTTTCAGATGGGAAAACATGGCTGGGCTGCCTGTCTATGTTCCCTGAGAGAATATTATTTTTTTAATCTCTACCACATAAGAGAACCTGGTATTTTCAAAAGATAAGCCATTCACTCCTTAAAATATGCATTTTAAATGGTAATATTTTAAAATAATATTACTTTATTTTATTTTAACTTAATTTTAATAATTAATAATTAATAATTAATTTTATTAAGTTGATTTACTAATTTAATTTAATAATTATTTAAATGATATTCATTTTAAAGTAGCCATTCACTCCTTAAAAATACTGTGAAAGCCTCACAGATGAACTTTCTCAGAGGAATGCTCCCAACTCTTTGAAAGAGGAACCATCCATAACTTCTCCTCAGTGCACAGAGCTCTGATTTTAGAAATCAAGGGCTGGCATTTCCAGTATTAAGCATGTGCATGTTACTGCTGTGAGTTTACGGCACTGATATCAACATCCCTATTCTGTTTCACTGATTCTTTCTCACGAAAGCCATAAGACTTCAGACTGGGATGCTGTTCTTTGGGATTCCTGCCAAAGGACTTTGGGTGGCAAGTCTTTCAGCTATCCAAACTAGAAGAGTAAAATGTTGGTAATACTTCACTTATTCTTTTAAAATCGATGACAATTTTTCATATTGCCCTTCTGAATTTTTTAAAGATTTAGAGTGTGCTTGGAGAAATCTTGTCTTATACAAGTGTTGTATAAATGGAAGAAGTTTTTACGAGCACATGAAAAACCAGTAAAATCAGGTGAGATTTGAATGGTCTTGGGCACAGCAACACTAAGAAGAAAGTGACAAGTGGGGTTAAGGAAGAGGAGAACAAAACTTTATCAGGACAGAAAAGTGAAAAGCTGAGCAGAACAATGTAGTTGACCCAACAGAGTGAGAAGAGTAAAATGGAAGGGTCTGAACAGAGGAATTCAGATGAGCTCTTCCCTGTGGATGGGAATGGGCAGGCTTATTGAGAATTTTGCACACAACTTCGTGAGAAAGTAAGTAGGCTAAGGATAACTAAATTCACATTTCTAACAGTTAACATTTCTTGCACAGCTCTCCATCTGAACTGAAACTCAACTGATTCTTCCCCTAGGACATATTTCAAAATGTAGTGGATGAATTGATTTTTTTCAAGTTACGTATTTCTACCTGTCTCACAGTCTGACTATGGGAAAGATCTGATTTTTTGAACACCGTATTTATTCTATTAATGTTTGATCTGGAAAGACAAAATGGCTCATCAGTCATGTCATAGTGACTGTAGCTAAGCAAATCTTTTAAACACTACTATTGTTAATATGGGTTTGTCTCTAAGCAATCTGTATTTAATTACCAAATAGATCTAAAGAGCTATGGCAAACAAAATAAAACTAGAATTCTATAAATGAAGACAAATTAAAGTCTTCTCATATGCATGCCTTCTCTTTTTTAAATCTGTTCAATAAGCATTGTCTATGTAGATTGAGATATGGACAAAGGAAGATGCCATGAGATCACTACCTGCATCACCTGAAGCCTTCTAATCAGGCCTTGTTAATGGGATGCTTTCACCCCAGTCTACCAGGAAACAAGCCAAAAAGTAAGGTCTGACTAATTGTGGTTCTTTTTATCTAAGCACATAAAAACAGCACAGTGTGACACGAATAGTGTGCAGCTTATTGTCAGAAGCGATGGTTTTTCTCTGTGATGTTAGTATTCATTTAAAATAAAAATAAAAGACAATGCAAAAACAAAAAAGAAAGAGAACAACTGCCAAACAAGTGGTGAATACAGATACCTTCTCAATCACCTCAGCAACAGCAATGTTTTAACATGTTCCCAGGTCTGAAAATTGAATATCTTTCAAGTGGGGCTTCTTACACCCAACACCTAGATGGAAATACTGAACAGTGTTTTGACCTGTCCTCCATCATTTGACAGGGATGATGTTCCATAGCAGCAGGGGCAGTAGACTGATGGCTTTCTTTAGTGTTTTCCTACAGATATGGAATGTGACATTTGTTGGTGGTTTCCTCCTTGGAAGTTTAGGCTAACCTTGAACCAGCCAATACCCTTGTTGAAGGAAATGAGAGTTCCAGTTGCAGATAACAAAGAGGGGAAAATAAAAAGGATTGATGCCACATGACTCAGAACATTATCATTTGTACTTCTGGTTCAACACATAAGCTACACAACTGCACCCATTGGAAAACACCTAGTAACAAACATCAATGCTGAAAAAGTTTAATTTGTTTAGAGAGTTTGGGTTCTACTACCCTTCTACTGTTCTCTGTCATGAGATATGAGAAAAAAATTTCATCATGAGAGCATTTAACATTGGAAGAGATTGCCCAGAGAAGTGGTGGAATGTCCCTCACTAAAAATATAAATACTTGGATTGACAGGGCTCCAGATAACATGGTCTAAGGGTTCCAAGTGACCTCTTGAAGTAGTGGGCAGAAAGTGTGATTGGATAATGCTGATGAGGTTGGTCAAGGTCATTAAGGCCAATGATGGCCTTGGGATCCTGACAGATTCTGTGGTGTGTGACATTCCTAATAAAAATCTGTATTTTCAACTGTGCATAATATATCATTAAAGATGCTGTTCTTAAACTGGTTATTGGTTATTGGCCTGAAAATTAGACAAAAGTTATGCAGACATGTACGAACACTTAAAGTTTTGGTGGTGTTTGAGACTGAGTTATGACTATATTCTCTATGACTATATCCCTGTGCAGTAGTGCCAGTGAATCCTTTCCATATTAAAAGGGACTACCTAGATTCTGCCCTAATTCAGCCTTTACAAGTTTATGTTTGTAGTCAAGATACTTAAGGATAACACTTCCACTTCTATAGTTCATGGAGACAAACATACATCTTTAAAGGAGATTCCAGCCCACCCAAGCTTTGGATGTTCCAAGGTAAGTGTTCCATGTGTTCTGCGTGGATTTGTTCGTGTTTTGTGTATGACCCTTAGCTGTCTTTTGTGTATGACATCTTAGCTTTCAAACAGAGTAATTCAAGCAGTTAGCAAAAAAACCCCTGTTGCTGATGTATCAATCAATATATCTGATAAATAAGTCAGGATGGAAAACAGCTGTGTCATCTAGGTATTCTTTCTGTTGCCGAGATGATTCCTGAATTAGAGGGCTACAGGCTAAACTAATAATATTCTGATTATATCACCAGTTGCAGCTAAGGAATCGCAACTAGTGAGCAATCCCTTCTTGATGTTCCTTAGTGTTTTACCCTTTATATAACCTTAAGGGAACATCTGGTTACTAATTTACATCTTCTTGCTTCTGTAGTCATTTAACAATTTCTAAAGTGTACTGATGATATTCTGTACTGAATATTGCCCAAGGGAAAATGTGTTTAGAATAGAATCATAGAACAGTTTTGGTTGGAAGGGACCTTTAAAGGTCATCTAGTCCAACCCCTCTGCAATGAGCAGGAACATCAGCTAGATCAGGTTGCTCAAAGCCCCATCCAATCTGACCTGTTTCCAGTGTTTAGTAGAGGATCAGGGAATGATCATAGCAAAAGCAGCCCAGAATGTGGTAGAAACAACCTTCAGGTAAAGTTGACCATTCTTATATTAATGCAGTTGTTTTGTATAAAGTAGCTAAACTCAAGCTATATTGACTCAGTGTCTATCCCAGGGTCAATCTACAGTCAAGCAAAGGGCCTCACATTTAAGGCTTGTTGGCTTAAGTGCAAGCTGCTTTAGAAGTCAAACCCTAACTTTTGTATGCTGTATAACACGTGTGTGACTTACAACCTCATGGTGTGATTCTTGGGGTGGTCTTTTCCAGGGCCAGGACATGGACTTCAATGGCCCTTGTGGATTGCCTTCAGCTCAGAATATTCTATGATTCCATGATTCTATGATGTTAAAAAAAGGATGGGGTTCCACTGTTCCTCAGTTAGATGGAATAAGTCTTGACCCATATTAGCAGATGTCAAGTATTAATGTCTGGGACTACTTGTTCAATGACAACCAGGAGTCTAAAAGCATCTTTGATACTTCATCTAAATCTTCAGAGTTTAAAAATTTGTCTTGGGATGGTATTCTGAAACTTATTATTCACAGTCAGTGTTCAGAATTTTAGGAAGAGAAAATTACTTGAATCAGCCAATAGGCTGAAATACTATGCAATTTAAATTCTTTCTCAAGTCATTTAGCTTTCTTTTCCATGTTTTGAAAACCCTCAAGCAAGCCTCTCGTATTCATGTGGGTGTGCATCGTGTGGGCTGTAACTTCACTGATTTTTCTTTGGAGTCAGCTGTTGCCTAGAAGCAGTAGGGGAGGAAGCATTGGTAGTTAAGATTGAAGCTTCTTAACTGGAGAAGACAGCCCACAACTTTTAACTTAGGACCAAGAAGATTCCAGTACTCAGGCAGGTAGAAACTGTTGAGATAAAATGGCTCCATAAAATCAAAGTGGTCAGCAGGTCTTATTCTCATTTTTGGGGTTCCAGAAAATAACACACGGCTTCCAGGTGCAAATTTAGAAAGCCTCAAACTTAGAAAACACTTTCTGTGCCAGAGATACCACCACAAAGAAAGAAAAAACTTGGCCTTCAGTGCAGGGCATGTCTGATTTCTACCCAGCTCCTGTTGCAGCTGGAGGTTGTCCCTGCATCCAATTCTGCACTGGCTGGTCAATGTATGATATTTATAACTAAAGGTTTGTCAATGAGGTGGCAATATGTCCCTAATCAGCTTCTGCCTAGACCACCAAATCTCACATGCTCATATGAAAGGCCAGTTGCACTCTACAGCTCTCTCCAGAGGTCTGCCCTACCACAAGGAGTCCTAGGGGATCTACGAAGACATTTAGTCCAGACATGGTTACCTGAAAGCAGGAAGTAACTCATTTCAATTAGCATTAAATAGCAAAGAACAACCTGAGCATTTCCAAACAGTTCTGGAGCAAAATTTAGAATCTTTGGAAAAAAATACTTCCAGGGAACAAAACCTGACAAATATTTTAAGTGAGTTTTACTCAATCTAAATCTTATTTCTTTTCCATTTATCCTGAAATTTAAATTCAAATTTAAAAGTTAGGATGATCAACTCTGGTTTTATCATCACCTAGTCAGATTTGGGAGACTCATAAAAACAGAATTTCTAAGGTTACCAGAGGTAAAAAAGTATGTGTGTGAGGAAATATGATCCTAAAGAGAGGCACTTTTTTTTCTTTCTTTTTGCTATCCTATTTTTTTTTTCTGTTTCAAACCTCCTTTCAGCCCTACTTTTACTTGAAAAATATTGTTGTGAGTCAGCACACTCTGCTGGTAGACCAAGTGAATGTGAGTGACACAGAAAAAAAAGAATTCCAAAAATAAAGCACAATATGCAATTAAAAAGTAATCAGTTTTATCTTCTGAGAAAAGGAAACAAATAACAAAAATATATAAACCACAGCTCTCCTACACAGTAGTTAATTCATTAGTACAGTTCGATTCATATCACTATATTAAAAAGGAGTTAGTTCATACCCTTAACTCTGTCTCTAAGTAAGAACTATTTCAGAAGGAACTAATCATATGCAAGGCAATTAGAGAATAGAATGTGCAGTGCTCCGGTGGGCCCAGGTCCAGCTATCATCTTTTCATGTTTGAGAAAAGAGAAAGGAGCCTGAAATATATTTTCAGATCCTGTCCTTGAATGTAAGGGGCTGGGGATAAGAGGTAACTCCCTGAATCCAGCTGTGTTCCTGGGGCTCTAGTTCTACTTCTTATCTCTAGTCAGCTGTGCAAGGAAGAAGCCTTTAGAGCTGGTGACCATCGCTATTCTCTGTGCTCTTTGTCCCTGAATTTACATCAAGGAATTATGGGTAAATGTTTGCTATACTCATGACGCTGAATGTTTTAAAAATTTATAATATTTACCCAAAGCACTATCTCTGAAATTGAAGCAGATTTCTAACAAGTCTCCTTGTGATTCTGAGTAGCTTTGCTGTTTCACCAAGAAGCCCCTAAATCCAACTTCTTTTGAAGGTCTTATTTGCTCCTAGCTGTTTTTACTCTACTTTTGGGCAAGCTAATTCAGTGACATAATCTATACTGAAAAGGCCTTTGGAAGAGACAAGAGAAGAAAAGAACAATAACTGGGAAGATAAATTATGCATGTGTTACAGATATTTGTACATACAGACATTTCTTATACATGCTATTTTTCATTTTGAAATTCATTTGCAATACTGTCTCCAGAGAAAACCAGATTATTCCATTTGCTGTGGATATAATAGAACAAAGTCTCTTATTTGTATGTCTGTCCTATGTCCTTACACACACCCCTCCACCACAAACCTTACTTCCTCCTGCTTCCCACTTTTATCATGCCCTTCGTGGCAACTCAGATTCCTCTTGTTGCTTCACTACTGAACTGAAAAAGTGGTGATGCCTGCTGTTGCCTGTCCCAAGTGGTACCTTGCTGCCTGACCAGGCAGTGCACATAAGCCTGGTGAGCTCACACAGCCTTCATAGTGTAAGCATTACCAATTTTCACAAAACCTTTAAGAACAGGATTATCTTTGATCCTGCTGCCACAACTAGTTGAAATTGGCCAGCAGGTTCAAAAGATTCTGCAAAAAAAGGTACAGGAACTAATGGACAGACAAATTAATAAAAGAACATTCACATTAACTGAGCAGAAATAATGACGCAAATTCAAGTAAGTCAGTAGACAAGGAATGCTTTCCTTAATTTCCATCATCAAAAGAAAGCAATATGCTTTTGACTAGAATTATTCCATTATGATATAAAAGAATTTAGGACTATCAGAAGAAATTATCAACTGATTTAAAAATACAATAACTTTAATGTTTATTTTAAGTGCATGAACCAATTCCCTAAGCAGCATCAACTTTCTATTGTGCTTGGTGCACAGTCAGTGCCATTACCATTAACATTTTCCTGCTCAATCACACCGTCAGTAACCAACCACTAATAAGAAATAATGAGACAAATTTGTCTTGATTTATTTTCAATGAACCTGCAGGGAGTTCTGCCTCCTGGGAGAATTTCATTTATTCGCCACCTGTATCCCAAATGTTTTTTCTTAATTTTAGAAGACCCAGAAAAACTGTCAATCTCTTTGCTCTGTTGCTCCTGTTACTTCCATCCAACTCTGCATTCCTCAGAGGCTTTCCTGTGAAAACCTCCTCTGGTATGCAACTTATTTCTTAAAGGCAAACCTAGCCCTGTAAATCCCATGGGCTGTGGGGGTCACATATGTTGTATGCATCCTCTGGAGTAAAAAATCTTCAGTGTCTGCTGGAACTTGCCAAATGGTTTCAACTGCTTCCAGCAGTGGTCCAGCTAGACAAAGTGGTGACAGTGAGGAGATGCAGAGCCAGAGGCCAATGCAGAATTATAAGTGGAGAATGAGGTATTCCAACAGAAAAAAAAAAAGCACGGTTACTTCAAAGGATCTTTCTACTTTAGTGACCTAGAGAGTCACTTCATTGGGTTTGTTCATTGGTTAACACCATTTTAGATTATTTTTGTTTGTATAGCTCTCTCATTTGGTCTTAAACGTATCACTTTAGGAGCCAAGGATAGAATGATAAGACAACAATATAGAGTTATATCCTGGTGAGACCACCCCTTGCTTGACTGTGGCAATAATTTCTGATTTAACTTGGCTGTGTAGGCTTCACTGTCCTAAACAGGACCCTAAAACTGTATCATCATGTTTGTACTGAAGTGCCAAATTAACTGCAAAAGTGTCTGTATCATTAATGTCACAAAGTTTCTCCACTAGATGATAAAATACTGAAACTGGAAATACTACAACATTTGTTGGGCTATGGGTTTCTCACCTCTACTAGGAAAAACTTATTTTTGAGTGTTACAGCCTCCTGACTCTT
>NW_016690242.1:2788158-2838957 GCF_001604755.1 Lepidothrix coronata
AACACAGCATGCCAGTAACGCTCAGAAGAAAAGAATTCAGGAAAGAATGCCATTTTCCCTGATGTACGTGATAGCTCCTGTAAGTACTAATGGCATTTACAGGCACATCCAGAGACAGCTGTATTCCATGAACTGGAAAACGAATGGTCAAGGGGTTATTTAATGAAAATACCATTCACCTTATATGCACTGTTTACAAAATGTCAATTACATTTACATTTTCTTAGGCCAGAAGACATTATCAACTAAGGCAGAAGGAAAGGAGAAACTGAAAAGAATAAGTTAGCAATCAGTGCATTGGAAAAAACATAAGAATATGTTAGAATGTAACAAAGAGATGTTACTGTGAGATGCTATGATGGAGATCTTTCAGTTAAAACTAATAAGAGCAGGGAGGCATTTTCCCATAACCCTTGGATGGAATTTTATTTTGGATCTAATCTTTTTAGTGGCAAGGAAAAAAAATCACAAAGTTATTCTCTGAAATCGTGAAAGGGAAGATCTGCTTCTGCCTTGCATCTCACTTTTTTGTTCTTCAGTGAGGAGAGGGAAAATAAAAAAAAACAGAAGCAAAGGGGAATGGACTGTAGCTACTCACACCATGCTGTACTGCAAAACAAATTTAAAAAAAAGGTGTCAGAGAGCAAATACAGCAATTTTCCAAATAGCTTTGTGCCAAATTTTTGTTAACAAGTGGAATCCTTATTTTTAGGTTTTTGTTGCCAAGTACTGAACTGAACTGCTACAGCAAGTGAATTAAACTGCAGATTTGGTCCTTTTAGAAGAAAGTTGAAGGCAGCTGTTAGAGGAGCAAGAAGCTTGATTTTTATAATTCAATTAATTTATATGTGAAGGGCTTCTCTTTCTGTCACAATAAGTACTAAGGCTTTCACTTCAGCTATATGTGTATTTTGAATTAATTTAAATCTCATTGGAAATATATAATTCTTTGGTCAGTTTTGATTTCAAATATGTGCAGTTTCCATACATAAATGCAAATATCTAAATATAGTAAAATATAGCATGTATATAGTAAAGTAAGCTAGCATGGAGTATTATCAAACGGATGTGATTCCTTCCTGACCAATGGCCCTGAAAATAATGTCATTATAGATTATACAATATCCAGATGATAATTTCATTGACAGCTTTGCCCCCTTGATGTCTATTCTCAAAATTGCAAATCTGATCCCATCAGATTCAGGGTTCGCAAAAAGCTGTGACATTTAATTTCATGCATTCTCCTCTTCCAGTTCACCACTTCTCTTCACCTGCTGACCCTCTGTACTGCAGCTTAAATTTAATTAGCCATGAAGTTTTTTCTAAGGTAAGGCTGAATCTTGCATCAAACAGGTTACACAGCTTTGAATATAAATCCAAATTTCCTCTCTATGTATCTAGTATGTGATTAGCATATGCTGATCTTCATCAATATGCTGTAAAGGGTCCCACACTGCCTTCTAATGCTAATATTCTTACATTATAATATGGTACTGTCTGTTTGCCTCTGGCTTTTAATTTCTTTCATAAAATGGTAATGCATCATGTTTTAATATGGTGGTTGTATAATTGTCCCTGGATGTGACTAGCAATTTCTCAACTATGATTTTTTTTCATTGCAAAATATACATTTACTGAAAACTGAATCATTCATGAGAATCCTGTAAAAACCTAACAAACTGGACAAAACACCAGAATGCAATGTATTGATCCTTTTTCAAGTGAAAATTCCCATTTTTCACTTGAGATTGATGTTTAAACCAACAATTTGGCTTAAGTACTGTTCTATTCAATTCTGTTGAACTGAAAAGCATTCATCTCAAGAATATTTTTAACACTTGTTTTCTAGTACCAGCTAATGGATGGTAAACCTCAAACATTGTTGAATGGGGAACCCATTTTTCATAATCCGTTATCTGTCCTTATACTTCAGGTCTTTTTTGGTGTGTTTAGTGTCATCCTTTACCACTACTGTGCAAAGCCTTGATGCTATCCTTAGTGTGTATGCCACATCCGGCTGTTGTCATCCCATGCTTGGATAACAGAACACTCCTGAATTTTTATCAACTTGATGTTCCACCACCATCATCCCACTTTATTTGACCTCAGCAGAGACCACGGAGACCTATGGTCTTCCAGATGCTTTGGTTACTTTTATCTGTGGCATCACTGGAAGATGCAACTCTGACTTCTTTTCCAAGTGAATCACATGTGAACATGTGCATGTGAACCACAGATATAAAAAGCTGGTTTTTTCCATCTGGGTTGCAAGATGGAGCAGTAATTTTTGCTCTTCACTGGTGAGTATCATGGAGATGGACCACTCTCCAGACAGACCCCAGACACCCACAGAATAACAGAATCACAGAATCACAGAATTGGTCAGGTTGGAAGGGACCACAGTGGGTCACTTGGTGCAAACTCCCTGCTCAAGCAGGGTCATCCTAGAGCACATAGCACAGGATTGCCTCCAGATGGTTCCTGAATATCTCCAGTGAGGAAAACTCTACAACTTCTCTGGGCAATCTGTTGCAATGCTTGGTCACCCTGCACCATAAAGTTCTTCCTTCTTTTCAGGTGGGACTTTCTACACATCAGTTTCTGCCCACTGGCTCTTGTCCTGTTTCTTGGCACCACTGGGAGGAGCCCAGCTCCATTCTCTTGACACTCTCCCTTCAGATACTTGTAGACATCGATAAGGTCCCCTCTCAGTCGTCTCATCTCAAGATTGAACAGGCCCAACTCTTTCAGCCTTTTCTCATGAGAGATGCTCCAGTCCCTTAATCATCTTTGTAGCCCTCCACTGGACCTGCTCCAGGCTCCAGGTGCAGCCTCGCTGAGACTCAGTAGAGTAGCAGGATCACCTCCCTTGTCCTGCTGGCAGTGATCTTCCTAATGCAAACTAAGATATTGTTGGCCTTCTTGGCCACAAGGGCACACTACTGGCTCATGGACAGCTTGTTTTCCACCAGGACCCCCAGGTCCTTTTCCGCAGAGCTGCTTTCCAACAGGTTAGTCCCCAGACTGTACTGGTGCATGGGGTGCACTATCTGGGAAAGTTTTGTATCAGGAAGGAGGTGAGAATAGTAGCAAGAGAACTGGTGGTAGTAGTTGCAACTCTGAGTAATAGGATCATAGGTCTGTCAGAGAAAAATGCCCTGATTTCAATCTACCTCAGCAAACACCTAAAGATCACGGAGTGTCCTCACCATTTCCCCTTTCACCCAAAATGCACTGTGCCCGCTATCTTATTTTGCCCACCAGAGTCTGTCTGACTCTTTCCTGGTAGCTAAACCCTCACTGTGACTGTTCTTGTTAAACATGTAGGAGTAACTCTGAAAAATATACAGGTAGGAATTGTGACATTTGTTACTAATTTGAGGTGGATTGGTTCAAAAGAAAGTAATCTGCTGGAGAATCAGAGACATTTTGACTCCAAAGACCCACATTCTCCAACGTGAGGTATCTGAGCCTTCCCAAAGCTAGTACTTGCACTCTGCTGTGTGTGTATTCAATTTAACATTTTCACTGTGAACTGCTTAAAGCATGATGCCTCATTCTCTGCAATAAAAATCTGTGTGCAAAATCTGCAGAGACTTAGAAGTCTGAAATTGCTTGCTACCTCCTCAGGACCCATGTGTGAATGCTAGTTGATTTGAAGAATAAAGGACAAAATGCCATTAGGATACAGCTGACTGATTCCATAGTCAAAATCCAGTGTTTTACAATGTACTTACAGTTCTAAATCAGTATCGTTGTCAGCAAGGAACAGCCATTTGAGCACTCAGTAGAATTTAGAGCTGCTAAAAGACTCTTCTTTGATACTGTGGTTTCACTATGCCATTTTTAAGAAGCAGTAGCATTTCTGATTGTTCTTTTTTTCCCCTGATTGGGCAGGGCTACTTCTGCTGCAGTTAGAAACCCTGGTATTTTTGTTGATTTTGGGAGCTCAGTTTCTAATGCTTAATAACACAATTCTCAAAAAAACGGTTGAGTCCAATTCTCATTCCATCTGCAAACTCATTATCTAAAACTGCAAATTAGTGAATACACTCGTCCGTTTCTAGAGTCATTGCGGACTTCTCAACTTTCTGTGGGACTGGTGTGAGAAAAGCCCATCCAGTTACCCAAAAGAGAACAGTATGGAGAACTGGGCTGCAGATGGAACAGCAGGAGTCCCCTTTCATTGAGGAGTCTCACCAGAAGACAAGTTACCTTAGGAACACGTCATGCTATAGACTGTTGTCTTCTCAAGCGTGAGCGGCCAATTAATAATTATTTGAGCAATTAAGCATCATCACCACTCTGGTTGTCAAGGCAATGCCTTCATCAGCAATGAGAGAGAGGTTCACGTGAGTCCAAAGTTAGGCATGAAAACATTGTTGCCTTGGTGTCCCTGCTCATTCTGTAGAAATGCCTCAGCATATCCAATACTCACATAGAATCCCAAAACAACAATAAAAACAGTTGCCCTGGTTCCCTGGGGCATGGGATGAAGTCCCAGTGCAGAGTCACAGCCCTGGCAGATGTGGCTCAACATCTCCTTCCCTTTAGAAATAACAGTCCCACTATTGCTTATGGAGGCTTTTCTGATCCTCTGGAACTTTGGAGCTTTTCTTCCTTGCAGTTGAAATATTTTGCAAAGTCATCTCCTCCTCCATAAAACACATCCTAACAACTTCAAGAGAGAGTGCTAAAGACAAAAAGCCTCAGGAAAGATGAGTGTACAGAGAAGCGCACCAATTTTCTTGAAGTACAGCAAAACATGAGAGGAACAAAACATGGCTTCAGTGTGAGTGTAAGGAACTGGCATATTTAGGGTAGAATCACTGTGAACCTCAAAGCACCAAGCTGGAGGAGGGGAGTAGTGTTGGAGGGAGATTAGTAAAATGAAACATGATTGCTATAAGGCTTAGAAGGTGAATAATACATTAGGAAATTCAATATAAAATAAATTTCACAAGTGAAACAAGGAAAAGCAGAAGCCACTGCATACTATTGAAAGTTAATCACAAAGTTCTCCGAAGTAGTTACATGAAGGGGTCAGAGAAGGTGATAAATAGCCATGGGAACTCCTTTCCCACTTAACAGGAGTGCTTCAGGTCTGGTTTTCCTAAAGCACTGTCCATCAGTGATGTTGGTGAGCTGAACTAAAAATCAATCATTAACAAAAAGGGCTGAGATGTGGATGGGCTGACAGCACAGCAAACTGCCTGGACAGCAGCCAGCCCCTGGAGCCGCAAAGAGGAGACCTGGTGAACACAGCCACAAGAGCTATGAGGAACAGATAAAAAGGGCAAAATACCCCCACAGCTGTCTGCGGAAGTTGTCCTTCTGCCACTGTTCATGGAGTCAGCTTGGCTCCTGCTCTGGGGCACTTTGCAGCGGCATAGTCAGATGAAGGCCCTTTCTGCTTTATTTGAAGCCTCTGGACCCTTATTGCCTCCTCAATCACATCAGGTCACCTCTTACTGTGACCACCTTCCTGAAACCTCTTACAATATGCACTTTGAAGGCACCAAGGCAACGAGGTGACTAAAATGCCTACTAAGGCTTCCTCAGAGGGCTCCCACTGGACTGGTGCTGTACACTCTAAAACTAACAGAATCCTGCTCTCAGAGTACTGCCAGTTGGAAAAGAAAAAAAATCTCCAAAGATCCAAAGCAAAGGTGATTTTTTTTTAATATGTGAGTCAAAACAGTAGAGTATTACCTGTGGTCATGATTTAATGATAATTTTTACTCATGGCATTTGACCAGACTTAAAGAGCTGCTCATAACACCTATTTGTCCTTCAAGCCCCTTTAATAAAATGGATATCTCTCTTTATAGCATACACATTAACAAAGGATCAAGCAGCTCCTAGCCCTTCTGGTTTGAATTTCCCCTATTTTCTTACCCAAAAAATTGGAAACTATTGACTAGAGATGATAACAACACAATAACAGAATGCAAAGGATCATAGCCTTTTATATTCCTGACTTCACTTTAACAAAGTAGTCCCGTAGATACTGTCAATCTTAGAACACATATCTGTTATATAAAAAGTACTATTTTTTGCATACAACTCATTATTTCAGATGCTGACAGTACACAGCTTGACTTGCTGCTTTCTGCATTACCTGTTTTGTTGCTAGGAAACTTTTGAACAGAAGCCAATGTGCCATTCATCTAGTTCCTTCATGTGCACTCGTATGGAAGACAACCTAAGCTGATCATTACTTCAAACAATGTCCTCCAGTTCTTTTTAACATGGCACTGCTAGAAACAGGGGATGTGCATTATATACAACAACATTGGTTGTGTGTATAAACAGATCTCCCAAAGTTGAAGAGGAAAGGCAGGATTCTCATCCAGTTTGGATTCTTGCACAGAGAGCTCATTTATCTGGAAAGTGAAAGTGCATCTGTGCATGGCCTCTTCACTTGGGCAGTGCTGTACATTTTATATATCCATTATTTGTACTACAGTATGAGACTTACCCTCAGTTAGAATCACCACTTCAGTGTGTGACCGAGCCCTTGCTTTGAAGAGCTTATAGTCTGACACCCTGTCTCTTGACTTTTATCAGGAAATTATGGCCTTTCACTCTTCTTACAAACCTACTGAACAGAACTGGGATGGTGATCAGGGAATACACTAAATCATTGCTAACAGGGTGGCTGTTACAGTCTGCAGGCTAGAGATCTCTGGTTACTAACCTTCAGCTGCAATGTAGTTTCCCAGTGGTGTTGCTTCTGTGCTTTCCAGCCTGTGTCACCTCAGCTATCTAGCTGAAGAGCCAGATACCTGAGACTTATGAGGGAGTAATAATCGTGAAGACTTTTGTTTCTCTGTTCCTGATTTTGGTCACTGAGAAAGGCAATAGTTTTTTGTTTTGGAAAATTCACACAAATTTATAACAATAGTCAAAATTATCTGTACCTTTTTGTACCTAAAATATTGTCAGTGATTTTGTTTCATTCCTTGGGAAAGAGACATTTTCGGTGAAGTTAATTCAATACGTGTCTTGTGGTGTGAAGCAACTGGCTTTCAAAAACAGAAGAATCTTCCCCTAAGTTCACATATGCAGTCACACCCCGGAAGCCATAAGAGCGATCTGGTGACACATAGTTTTATTGAGTGTTGTGCTCCAGGAAAGCGGAGGAGGAGGGATAAATAAAAACAGGCTCATACGCTCCACAATGTGTACAGGTTCTGAAGATTTTACTCTTCTATCATTTGGGTGGGTCAAATAAATTCAGTGAGGCAGGATAGTGTGTTCCATTGGTGATTTGGGTAAGGCTTCCTAACATAGCAAAGTCTTCAGACAGGTCACGAGATGTGGTGACTACTGACAATCTCAGCTGTGTGGAAATGCTTGTCTTGGAGCAGATTTAAAGTAACAGAAGAGGTTTTCTGTCCTCATCAACCTTTGCTATGTCAGTTCCAGGTCTTCCATTTCATACAGTTGTCTGCCATTTCATCAGATGTCCTTAACTATCCAAGTTTTTCAGCATCTATCCTGAGGTACTCACCTATTCACAGAGACTATTTAAAAAGTTTAGGTGCACTGCACATGCCAGTTATGGATAAATTTATCCAATTCTTTAGTCTTTCTCACTTTTTAATTTCACACCACCATGACCATAACATCAATGCGCATCATACATAAATTTTGAAACAGCATCTACAACGATATGGTTTTTTATTGTTCATTGTCTCACTATGTATATCTAAATTTCTTCTGAAACAGATGTTGCAGGTATTTTGCAGGTTTTATGCCTGTGTTTAAATATTCATGTTACACTGCCCTTTGCATTTGTCAGGATTTGTATGTGTCTTCCTCTCAGGGAGTATAATACTCTATTGTCTTAGTACATAATAAGGTATTACCATTATAGCAACATCTCTACAGCAATGTAAGTTTGCTTCAGGCTTTGTAAACTAGTAGTGTGTACTACAAAAACCTTGCAAACTAAGTAAGATAATGCAAAGAAAAGGAGGAATAAAACACATGCATTAAAACAATGAGCAAATGCTGAAATCCGGAATTCCAGAGCTACTACTAAGGCAAGAAGATGAACAATAACCAGAGGATGTTGGTTCCATTTCACATCAGCTTTTCAAAACTGCTTTTTATTCTGTGGAATAAAAATAGAGACAAAATTTTGAAGAAAAATATATTTTGGTATTAAAAATCAAGATTTTGGGGGATATGAAAACCTGATATTAAAAACCAGCTTGTGAAAGCATGCATGCATTTCATGTGTTTTACACTGACTAACCATTCCAGCTAGGTCCAGTGAAGGCAGGGCAGCACAAATGAGGATATGCATATAAAATCACAGAAGTATTGATTGGAGAGGATCTTATCTAATCCAAATTTTCACCTGAAGCACCTTTAGCCAACACAGGGTAAGATCACTTCCCTCAATCTACTGGTCACTATTCTTCTATGTAGCCCATACCAGCACACAAATACTCCCTAAAGGGTTTTATGCCCCATTATCCCTGCAGTAAATAAGCATGGTCAAGGGAAACATTCCATAGTGTAGGCAGTTTCAGAGGACTTGCTTTTAATGGTTCAATAAGTACATCAGAGCTTTATGTTCCTCTGTGCTTCGTTTCCTTCTTTGATTTTCTCCTGAGTGGCATATTGTATTTTCAATGTTACATTTTAATAAGCTGCTTTTTACAAGTGAATAACTTCAGGTTCCTTTGTGTTAAAGAAAAATTCAAAGCCACAGAGAAGATCATAGGTGTTTGAGGTGATTCATTGATTCCAAAGAAGTTTTTTCACCTGCCTAGGTTGTTCACCTTTTAACTTTAATAAAAGGTGACTAGTGTAATGTGGATGTCAAGAGGTTCAGTGTGGCAACACTGCAGTGTTGAGACGAAAGGTCATAGGAGACCCTAGTTGATAGTTCAAAGAGGAGCATCAGTCTTCTTTGAGCAGCAGAACTGAAAAGAGAGGAAAAGGCAGCAAGACATCCATTTGTTCTTTAGCTGTAGTTAGGGAAATTTTGTCACGGAAGTCATTGCCTTTAATAGTTGTCAACATATTAATTAATTTATTCCTTCACATGTAAAACATATTATTAAATATATCACCCTTATTTGCTAATTGCTTATCAGAAGGTAAAAATTATGACTTCTGCATTGAATCCTTCAGTTTAACAAACCCTATAATTTTCTTAGCAACAGGCATAATTAGTGAAGCTTGGTTTTATCTTATCCTACAGGAAGACCAAATTAATCACACTGAGCAATGTAACTCCTTGAGAATAATCTTTATATACTTTTTTTGGAAATAAAAGCAGTGTAGGTCTTTTGTGACTTTTGGGTTACCTCCGTGTGTGAGAAACCTCAGATCAGTATGGTCTGGAATATTAAATATGCTATGCACAAGAGATATTAGCAGACATTATGCTAACTGAATAAAACACATTCAACTTCCATTAAATTTCTAACAAAAAATTACTAACAGCCATTTCCGGTTGCATATTAATTAATTATAACATATTAATTATACTTGATATATGTCAGGAAAGGAAAGCAACAATTGAGAATCTGCAGGAAAAGATGATGTTTTACAAGGCTACTTTCCAGGGTTAGTTGAGACACTGGTGAGGCATATTCATTGTATGAGGTCTCTTCTAGATGGGATTGCTGTCACGTAGAAAGAAAGATAGCATGTCCCTGCTTCTGGTGTGATTCTTAAGTATGCCTAATGCCTTATTAAATATTCCTATTTGAATATAATTGTGAAAACTATTCTCACCTCAGATGCTTCTGTGGCCCTCGTATTTAGTGGAGCGATCTGCAGGTGAAAAGGAGATGAGCTCCAACCACTCGTACTACAGGCTTCGAATTGTTTAAGCATTACACCGAAAATATCACGTGACAGCAGCCCTCACAACATAACCTCCAGAAAGAAGGTTGTTCGCTTAATTAGGACCTACATGGATGCTACAAGCTGAAGGATGCAATTAACTTGTCTAGCTTCTCTCAACCTGCATAATTTATTTCTTTTGTATTAAAATGTCTTGTGCATCTCATCTAGTGGCAGATAAAAGTAGAATCATAGAATCATTTAGATTGGAAAAGATCTTTAAGATCATCAAATAAAACTAATGCTGCCGAGTCCACTACGAATCCATGTCCCTAAGTGCCACATCTCCATGTTCTTTGAAATAGCTCCAGGGATGGTGATTCCACTACTTCCCTGGGCAGCCTGTTATAGTGCCTGACAATGCTTTCCATGAAGAAGTTTTTCCTAATATCCAATCTAAACCTCCCCTTGTGCAATTTGAGGCTATTTCCTCTTGTCCTCCTCTTGGGAGAAGAAACCGACTGCCACCTTGCACCAATTTCCTTCACAGAGAGCAATAAGGTCCCCTCCAAGTCTCCTTTTCTCCAGGCTAGATTCTCCAGGAGAATGCTGTGGGAGATGGTGTCAAAGCTTTTACTGAAGTCCAAAAAGACACATCCACACCTTTCCCTCATCCACTTAGAGGGTCACCTTGTCATAGAAGGAGATCAAGTTGGTAAAGCAGGACCTGCTTTCACAAACCCATGCTGGCTAGGCCTGATCCCTTGGTTGTCCGGTAGATGCCACATGATAGCACTCAAAATTATTTCTGTAACCTTCCCTAGCACTCACGTCAGATCTTGTTGATGGGTATCACATTTGCTAACCTCCAGTCACCTGGGACATCCCCAGTGAGGCAGGACTGCTGATAAATGATGAAAAGTAGCTCACTGAGCACTTCCATCAGCTTCCTCAGTACCCTTGGGTGGATCACATCCAGTCCCATAGACTCGTGTGTGTCTACATGGTGTAGCGGGTCTCTTGGATTATGGGAGCTTTGTTCTTCTCCCCATTCCTGTCTTCAAGCCCAGGAAGAGTTCCAATCAAAACTCTCTGTTCAGCTAGGCTGGGCTTTTTCCCCATCATCTCAATTTTCAGCACATGGGGACAGCCTGCTCCTGTGCCTTTCAGATTTCTGTCTTGAAGAATGTCCAGCCTTCCAGGACTCTTTTGCCCCTGAGGACTGTCTCCGAAGAGACTCTGCCAATCAGTTTCCTGAAGATGCCAAAGTCTGTCAAAATCTGCTTCTGTGCCCCTCTTTCAGAGGACTAAAGGCTTACAATTCTCATTGAAATCAAGTGCTCAACACCTCACAAAATCAAGCCAGTGATGCCTCTGCTCTTACAGAACTTGTCTGGGACTTGTGCTGAGAAAGAAAAAAATTCTGCGGCAATGGTAGAGAAAAAACTCTCATCAATACAAGTGGCAATTATCCAATTAAAAATATTTGTTAGTGATATTTATGATACAAATAATATTCATTGAAAAAACCAACCCACAAGTATTTTGAAGAGCAACTATGCATCATTAAACAGAATTAATGTGTTTGTATTGCTATCATGCAACATCGAGGATCCATTGCCCTGCATGATATATGTCTGCTGTGCAATATCTTGGGCTATTGGTCCAAATTTGAAGATGGCTTGAGAAAAAGTTAAGATTTTAATTATGAATAGAATTTATTCTGTTGTGTTTTTAGAGCTAGGGTAAGACATCAACTCATGATGAGACTTAAGACAAGCTAGAGCAAAAGACCACAACTTTAGAAGATATGAAATGCAGCAGCACAACCTAGAGTCTGACAAAGTCCTGGTGCTGCTGCATTGAGAAGGCTGAACAAATTAGCAAAATTTAGGAAAGGTTAAAAATTCAAAAGCAAAATATCAATTTTAATTTCAAAACGTAGTTTTCTTTTGAATGTTTACTTCGTAGCAGAGACATACTTTGTCATTTAGTATCACATATGGCAATTAATGATTATATCTATGATTTGGGTTTTTTTAACAATTTATAGAATTATGACACAGTAGCTAGTCTGAAGTGGATTTCCAAATGATACATCCTAGAGATAAAAGTAAAACCCTCCAGGAAACCAGAATGGAGTTTAAATTCACTGTGGGTGTGGGATCCTGTAGTTTACTGCACCAGATCTCAGATGGGCAGTTAAGGTTTTTGCAGAGAAGGAACACACACACATGCACATGGAGAAGACAGCTCCTTATCCTGAGGGATATATCACTGTCTCATGGGCAAAATGCTGAACCAGAGGACCTCAGGAGATAAAGATGCGTGATAGAATAGTTCCACTGCCAGCTTATTCACCTCAGAGTCTTCTGGCGGAAAAGAGTGTCTTCTGGAAAGAACCAGAGCAAAACTTCCTCCCTCACCCAAGATGATGCCTATTAGCCCTTTTGAAATGAAAACACCCTTTTTTTGGTCCCTGATGATAGGAAAACACAGCCAATGGTGGCAGAAGAATCACTTTTCAGACACCTTGGATTGCACTGGCAAAGACAGGGAGGGCTGTGAGATTCTTGAGGCAAAATGTGAGCTGTTAGGTAGGGAGGATCAGTGGTTCCGTGACAACATTACTGAAATACTCCCACATCCAAGTACAAGCTCAGAGCAAGCTTCAGGATAAAGATAAAGCACAGACTAATGCACAGTTGAGTATCAATCTCTGAGACAATAGTTAAGACCTACTAGGAAGTGGAAAAGATTGTGAATACATGGAGTGTATGCAGCTAAAATAAATTGAATCAGTTATGAGTTACACCAGGACCAAATGATCCCAACTGGCTGACTGGATTACCTTGAATTCTTCTTAGTGCAGTCAGTTTTATCTCACAAAGTTTAAATTCCTGGGCTAGTCCTCTGAGATGATTTTGGATGGAGACAATCTTTACTCTGAGGCATTCTGAAGTGTTGCTGGCTCTATTTTCAGTTCTTTGTGGGTCAGACAGAACACCTCCTGTATGGGCAAGTTAAATTTCAGATAGTTGATCTTCTCAGCCTCAGGAAGGTAATTAAATTTTAAAACTTTCATAAAACTACATGTGAGTTACACCCCAGTCACTTAAAAGTTAAATTTCTTAAATGAGACAGCGTTGTAACAATAACAGGAGCCTTTCTGCTGGCCACATTGTATTCCCAAAACCCCTGAGAAATCTGATTATATTCAAAATTATTCATTTTAGCCATGTATTTTAAATATCTGAAGTGGTTTAAATATAAGGTTTGTACCTCTAAGTTAATCCATTTTAAATTTAAAAAACATAGCTATAAACATCTTCTGAATCACTATAATGTTGCCAATCAGCAATGAATTCTGAACAAGCTTTGTAGTTAGTAATTTTGAAATTGCTTCGTTCCTCAGAGCATTACTTTAATATCCTGGGAAGACCGCAGCCAGCAGAGTGCGCTCTCTTTCCATTCAAGCTGTGTGAAGATGGTTCCCAACCAAAGTTCCAGCAGTGGATATTTGCCTTTAGAAAGCAGAGTAATACTATCCAAGCAGAAGTGTGAGAGAAATGTTAATAAAATATTAAAATGAAAAGTCCCCTAGTATAATTTTTCAACCATGCTATTTTATATTAAATTAAACCTTCATTCAATTCAACAATTAAAAAGTATATGAATTTATGGGAAATATGCTATTCTTAACTAGTGTGAGATACACTGTCACATGAAAACAATTATCCTAGTCTCAGTGGTGACCTCTGGAAAGAAAAAAACCTGTTGTAATTGTTCAGTGATAAAAATCCATCTTGACAAGTTCCTAAGGGCCGTGAAGACACCAGACGTGCAACTGGTAGCATAGGGTTGTCCTGGCATCAGCAAGGAGCAAGAAGGACATTCCTTTAACGGTTATGGAATGAAATGAATGGGCTCTGACTGCTTTAAAATTACTTTCAGATGCACTTTTATATCTGACATGACATTGGCCTTGTCTTTACTTCCAACTCTTGAAAGTACTTTAAAGACTAAAAGTCTCCTTGCAAAGGCAGTGGAGTATGACAGGAAGAACTTAGTAGCTTGACTTTTGTGGATTTTCTAGTAGAGTTTTATCTTCAATGATTTCTTTTCTTATTATAATTCTCCTCATTACTATCTTCCCACCACTCCAAAATCAAGCTTTCAGCTGAGAATGTGATGTGGGTGGCTGATTAAATAATCTGTTTTTATCAAGATTTTGATAATAAATCTTGAATCTTTGTCTTTCAGGTATAAGAGAGGAACCCCCAAAAGACAGAAGAACATAAAGAAGAAAATGTATATCTTAAAAGCATCAGTACAAAAATCATTCATCCACCAGCTCACTAATAGAAGTAATACTTCTATTATTATTCAGTAAGAATCAAAAATCCTTCTGTAAATCTGCAGACGTTGCTCTGCATCTCTTAGCATGGATCAGAGAGGATACACATGCTATTTACAGGAATTAAGGATGAAAGGATCAGGTTTCACTTCCCTTTTATCCCTTACTTATTTTTAAATGATTGCACATCTCAAATAGACTTGAACTGGTCTTAAATTATGTGCAAACTATCCATGCAAATAATTTGCTCATTAAGCACAAGTGTATTTCCAAATGAGAAATAAATTTCTTCCTGAATATCAGTTATACTAAGAGTGTTGCTAAATAGTGGAAGTGTGTAAACATGGTCAAAGTGCCTACAAGCCAACAATGTAGAGGAGGATTTGGATAGCAAACAATGACTTCGAACAGAGATTGAGTCAAAGTCTAACCTGGGATTAAGATACACTCTTTGTAACTGGCCTTCAGCCAGTTTTAGCCATCCCTGCCTTCCTGCAAGTTTACTCATTTGTGCCTGCACTTGCTCACGGCCACAGCTTGACAGGGCTGTTATAACAGAGACTTGGTGGGACAACTTACATGAACAAATATTATCCTACAAAAGAACAGCTTGTTCAGAAATTAGAGGCAAGGCAAAAAGGAAGTAAACTTTGCCCTTTAAGTCAGTGATATCTACAAATTCTTTGATTTAGTTGGTAGCATTTTCTGCTGAAAGTTTCTCAGTAATGACTAAAGAGAAAAATAGATACTTCATAATGCTGATGAACACATAATGAAGATCATATGTATGAAGATTTTTTTGTAAGCTCTTACAGAAACATCCCTCATGTGACATGTTGAATTTAGTGGATATTTTAATTACTCATATACCAACTAGACATGTCCATCCAGCTCCTGAAGGGTACGGGTAATGATCTGATACAACAGGTGGAGAGACCAGCTAGAAGGGACGGTTTCAGATACAATTCTAATAAAGAGTAGAAAATGTCTCTCTCGAAGTAGAAGGTAACTGAGGTGAGAATGGCCTTTAAATTACAAAGTTCATGATTATTAAAGTAGGAGAAATTGAAAAAAAGCCAGAATTGCAGATTTCAGAAAGGCAGACACCATTAAATTCAGAGGATTTATTGATAGCATCTTCTGTCAGTGCTAAAGGAAAAAGTTAAAAGGGAACAAGAATATTAATTACTATTAAGGATATGAGCTGACTATCCAGTTGTGGAGGGGGCATAGGACATATAGTGTAAGATCATTTTGACAAAATAATTAACAATCATAGATTTCAGTTATAAGTTATAACTTTCATAGTTATAAGACAGAAACAAAAAGAAAGGCTGAGCTACCAGGCATTAATACAGAGGTATAGTGTAACTTCTTGGAAAGGCAAAGAATAGAATGAGCTGCAATTAAAATCTGAAAAAAAAGTTTACATCCATAACTAAAGGGAAGACTAAGATAATGATTTTTACTCAGATAATCTTCAATAAAAAGAGCACTATCAAATGAAGCAGCATAATTAATATGTGTCGGAAAAGAAAGACCTCATCTTTGAGTATTTCATATGTTTGATTCATCTGTTTCCGATGACTTCATCCCATGATACCTAAAAAGGTTGGATAATAATTCTCAGCACTGTTAACAATTATTTTTAGTTATTTAAGGAGAAATGTGATATTCAGCAGCATACAAGAGGCTCGTCTTTTGTGGTGGGTGCCCACCACCTGCTCTATCACTCCCATTCCCAGCTGGACAGAGCAGAGAGAATAAGAGGGAAAACGACTTGTAGGTTAGATAAGGCAAAAAGCAAAAGTTTGCATGTGCACAAGCAAAGAGTTATGTCCGAGCTGACATCGTATGGTATGGAATATCTCTTTGGTTAATTTGGGTCAGCTGGCATAGTTGGTCCCCACCTAGGATCTTGCCCTTGATGGGGCAAGGGGAAGGAATTTTGAGAGACAGTGCTGGTGCTGTGCCAGCACTGCTCAGCAGAAGCCAAAACAATGGTGTATTATCAACACCTCTCTACCTACCAATGCAATTCACAGCACTGTGAGGGCTGTTATGGGGAAATGAACTCCATCTCAGCCAGATCCAATACATCTTTAAAAAATGAAAAAGGAAGAACTAGAGAATCAAAAACTCAGTAGCTAAACTTCAGTTCACCTGAAAAAATGCTAATCATGATTCAGCAAATTGTTTGCAACTCTCTGGGAAAAAAAAAACCAACAAAACCAAAACAACAAAACCAACCAAATCCCAAATAAACAAAGAAACCAGGAAACACATTGCAACCAGCATTAATTAATCCATCACCAGACTAGGTAATTACAGCCTAGATTAAATTATTGGAGGGTGAGTGGAAAGCCATTCCCTGAGAACAAACGTGATTTACTGTAAGAATGGAGGGCTTCATTGAGTAAATTCCTGCAGAGGTCTCAGCTGCATTCAAGACATCTTTAATATCATCACTAGTAGTCTGGATCTGAAGACACGACCACTTTGAGAATAGTATCAGTCATTGTGAAGATTAGAGTTCAATCATATCCTTAAAAGTTGGAGATAAAGCTCTGGCAAATCATGGTGCAGGGACAACGAGGTACTTCATTTGGTCCAGAAAAATTAACTGGAAAAGAAATACATTTTTGTTTGTTGCACAGGAAAAAAAAGGAGATTTTTTTAAAAGTAGAAAGTTGAATAAAAATTAAAAATATTAAGGAAATGCAAGTACCACCCTAAGATCAAATACATAAGCAGGGCTAACAAAGCACACAAGTCAGTCCCTCTGCTCTGCTCAGGGCTGATAAGTTCTCCATCAAGAGCTGAGTTCAGTCTGGGGCACTATACTTCAAGAAAGACATGAGCCCACCGGACAAAATTCAAAGGAGCATAGTGAAAGAATAAAGGAAAGAAAGGAAAGATTGGGTCCATGGTGGTGAGACATTGAGCAAGAAAGGTTGAGTTTAAAAAAAAAATCCACTGCTAACTCTAGTGAAACCCTGGAAGAGGTTTCTTGAAGATGTAGGGAAATCGTATTTCTGTGTCTTCTTCTCTTATCACTCAAGGGTTTTTCTCAAACACTTGCCGAGAATTATACAGATGCAGCTGCAGCACTAGCTGACCCTTTGAGATCCCTCCCAACCCTGCCTTTCCACATTTCTAAGTTTTCAGCCCTATATTCTATATGGGTTCTATAACCCATTCCTATAATGCACCTATTAGAAAGTACCAAATGTTGTACTACTTTCATTACTTGTAAGCACTATGCTTCCTCCCTTTTTCTTACTGTGCAAGTGTGATCAAGTTTCCAAAAAAATCATCTGTTAAAAAATTTCAAGCTACATTTCATATGAATTCTTTTCTTAAGCACTACAGACACCATGTGGTACTGCTGATAACTACATAGCCTCCGATAGCACTTTGCTGTTAAGGATACTTTACGGCGGGATTAAAATTGGTGAAGCTGTGCAGGTATATTTCATGTACATCTCTGCATGTCAGAAAGGGGAATTCTTCCAGCAACCATGTAAGACTGGAAAGAGAATCAAAGATAAGAATCATTGTGCTTGACAGGACAGTTAAATCCATACAATTTAAGGTTACTTTGACTTTCATTAGTTAACTGGCCTGTGAAAGGGCTGCAATTATGATCTTAGCTTCAGAGAGGCTCAGTCAGTCCTTTCTTTCACAAAATTCATTTTTCTCTGACATTTAAGCTCCAAAAACAGTAGAGTATCATTGTTTAAGGAAATGCACATCATTTCCTTAAGTTATGTTCTTCCTTAGCCAAAACAACTGACCTTATAGATCCTACAAAATGAAGAGACTATAACAGTGCCAGGCATTTGGTTTCTTACACACAATCCCATGTAGGATTTCTTAGTTTTCAACATGTGAAACATTATTAGCTAGTTCAGCAATTACTTCATTTTTCCTAGCATACTAAATATGAATATTGTGGTGCTACTGCAAAAACACTTTTTTGAGTATCACACAATTCCACGCCTTTTCCATTCATTCATATGAAGTTCATATTGTGTGAAGACTGAAAAAGACTTGAAGCTGTATAATTTTAATATATCAGTTTTTGGGTTTTTATTGAACAATTAGAACTACTGGCTTAAAGTGCAGCACTATCCTTGTTTTGCAAAAAATAAAGTCACAGAGGAAGGCTATGCATTTTTACAACAGAAGAGTAACCAATGGTTTTCATTACTGTGATTGTTTGTAACTATATGTTTATATCTTGATGCGGGACAACACTTAGATCTTCATTACATGAGTTAAAGTCTGCAATAGCTGCCATGATTTGTGCTAACTTACTCATGTCTGGACACAAATGGGAAAATATTCTAGACTATGGTTTCTGCTGTAACAAGTTCCTTATTTGATTTCCTGTGATTTTCACTAATCCATTACCTGTGAGAGTGATGCTTTGTGCTTTACTTTTGTAAATATTCATCATATACAAAGGAAAATCATATGCTTTGTTCTCATTTATCATAATTTTATATGATGAAAAGGAGAAAAATTACAACATTTATAAGAAAAACAGAAAACCAAACATTAATAGAGACCTTTATGTGTGTGTGACAGTTTTTTCTTCTTGAAGATAGACAGACTGGTTGCCTTTGAAGGTACATTAAGGTATCAGCAGTTACAGCTACAAAACATTGCATTTTCTTTAAAAAAAACTATCTTAGAGTAAATCCCAACAGCAGCTCTGATAGTTGTGCATTTTAAAGGATAACAGTTTGGACTTCAGTTCCGTTGAAGCTTGATGACACTTGGAGGAAAAGATCTTTGCCAGGAAGTACCTACTAGCTCAGTTGCTTCAAATCTGACCTTTGGGAGTTTGCTGCCTTTGAAAGTACAGGGACAGAAGTTCTGGAGGACAAATGCCTTTGTACTTATTATCTTGTTAATCAAAATGTCTCATGTCAATTGTATTGACCATCATTAGAGGCTGAAGAGGGCTGCTGCAATAGGCTTCAGGAGCACATCACAAGCATGCCTTCATAGCTCAAAAGGCAAGATTACTGCAAAACTGAAACACAGTCAGCAGGAGTTGTATCCAACCTCCCTTTAGCAGAACTTGCCTCCTCAAGACACACACACACCCCTCCTTTCTTCCTCTTGAAACAGAGGCTTCAGAGATTATTCTAAAGAAGTGTTATAGTAGTCTGTTATGAATGGAGGTCTCTGAACTTCATAGCTCAGATATACACCTTGTGCCATCTTAGTAAAGAATACAAGATATTGCAGAGCAAGGCCACTAAAGAGAAAACAGCTCTTTTGCAATAAATTCAGACTAATTAGAGAGTCTTGGGTAGCTAACCATCAAACCACTAACTAGTTTTCAGCTTGCACTTCTCTGTGATGTAGTTCACGTGAGCCTCATGAGTGCTGGTGCCAGCACAAGGAAGGAGGAGGAGGCAAGAAATCACAGACTCAGAAAACTGTTTAGGTTGAAAAAGACCTCTAGGATCATTGAGTCCAATGGTTTAACCCAGCACTGCCAAGTTGGCCACTAAACCATGTCCCTAAATGCCACATCTACACATATTTTAAACATTTCCAGAGATGGCAACTCAGCCACTTCCTTGGTCAGCCTGTCGGCAGCTTGATAACCCTTTTTGGTGCAGAAGTATTTCCTGACAGCCAATCTAAAACTCTCCTGGAGCAACTTGAGGCCATTTTGTCTTGTCCTACTGCTTGTTACTTGAGAGGAGACAGACTCCCACCTAATACAACCTCTTTTCAGGTAATTGTGGAGGGTGATAAGATCTCCCTTCTAGCAAAGAGCAGGTTTACTCTAGACGAAAGTGACTATGGAATCTAGACAGCAACACTGGGTGCCAGAGTACTTGAATATCTGCAGTATGTTTACCCTCACCCATAGCCAATATTGTATGGTAGGTTACTAAACTATAACCTTGTGCAATTGTTTTTTCCATGTGACTCAGTCTACTTCCAATCAATAACTTCTGAACTGGTAACTAATCTCAGTCAGATCAGATGGAATAGCAGCTATCCCAGACATTTCCTGAGAACACCAGACAAAGTACCTGGAGAAAGAAAACTTAAATTAGTGTCTTCATGGAGGCAGTTACCCCAGGAAAGCCAGTCAACACAGCCTATCCTGCATGCATTGAGGACTACTTTGCTTCTTGCCTAATAAAGAATGTGGAGGCAGAGTTATTGTGGCATTGGAAGTGGGAGGGCATGGAAGAGATTATAAAGTGAACAGAACATATTCATGTCTATTCATAATAATGTGATAATACCAGCTCAAGACCAACAAGTGCCAACAAGCTCAAGACTTATCAGTGCCAACAACTGCAAAACCTAAAGCCATAATTTAAGAAATAAAGTAACTTTAGGAAGAAAGTTAATTTGAATCAAAATACTTAATGAGAGAAATAATTTTTAAGAATTAAATCTTACTTTCCAAATAAATTTGTTGTTCATTCTAGGGAAAAGTAATTTAGAATCACAGAGTCATCCAACGGTTTTGGTTGGAAGAGATCATCTAGCTCCAACCCTTGCCACGAGCAGGGACACCTTTCACTAAACCAGGTTGCTAAAACCCCAACCAAACCGGCCTTGAAAAACTCCAAGAAAGGAGCAAACAAAACCTCCCCGGGCAAACCGGTCCAAGGCCCCAACAACCCCAAAAGAAAAAAATTTTTTCTAAAATCCAATCTAAACCTATCCTCTTTCAGCCTATGGCCATTTGCCCTTGTCCTATCACTACATGCCCTTCTGAAGTCCCTCTCCAGCTTTCTTGTAGGCTCCCTTCAGGTACTGGAAGGCTGCTACAAAGTCTCCCCAGAGCCTTCTATTCTCTAGCTGAACAGCCCCAACTCTTTCAGCCTGTCTGCCTAGCAAAGGTGTTTTAGCCCTGTAATCAACCCAGCTGCCCTCCTCTCGACTCATTCCAATGGGTCCACATCTCTCTTATGTTGAGGGCTCCAGAGCTGGATCCAGTACTCCAGCTGGGGTCTCACAAGAGCAGAGTAGAGGGTCAGAAACACTTCTCTAGACCTGCTGGCCACAACTCTTTTGATGTGGCTCAGGATGCAGTTGGCCTTCTGAGCTGTGAGTGTATATTGCCGAGTCATATTGAGCTTTTTGTCCACAGACACCCCCAAGTCTTTCTCCTCAGGGCTAGTCTCAATCCTTTTTCATCCCAGCCTGTACTTGTGCTTGAGATTGCTCTGACGCAGGTGCAGGACTCTGCACTTGACCTTCTTGAACTTGATGAGGTGCTCACAGGCTTACATCTCAAGCCTGTCAAGGTCCCTCTGGATTGCATCCCTTCCCTCCAGCACGCTGACCAAATCACACAGCTTGGTGTTGTTGGTAAACATGCTGAGAGTGCACTCAGTCCCACTGTCCATGTCACCAATGAATGTGTTAAAAAGTGCTAGTCCCAACACTGACCCCTGAGGAGCACCACTCATCACTGGTTCTCCACTTGGACATTGAGCCGTTTACCTCAACTCTTTGAGTGCGACCATCCAGTTACTTTTTTATCCACCAAGTGGTCCATCCATCAAATCCATGTCTCTCCAGTTTAGAGACAAGGATGTCGTGCAGGACAGTGTCAAATGCTTTGCACAAGTCCAGGTAGATGATGTTTACTGCTCCTCCCTCGTCCACCACTGCTGTAACCCCACTGTAGAAAGCCAGCAAATTTATCAGGCATGATTTGCCTTGAGTGAAACCATGTTTGCTGTCACCAATCACCTGATTATTTTCCATGTGCCTTAACACAGTTTCCAGGAGGATCTGCTCCATGATCTTGCCAGGCACTGAAGTGAGATTGACCTGCCTGTAGTTCACGGGGTCTTCCTTATTTTCCTTTTTTAAAACAGGATTGGGGTTTTGTTTACTTTTTATCTTACATTTTACCAAATTTATTCTATTTTTTCCTACTTTTTTTCTACATATCTTGAAAAGAATTGCTAATTTTTCCAGCTTTTTTCCTAAAAGAACTCAAGTTTTTCTGTTAGCCTACATATCAATAACAGGGTCTCATGCATTCTTGTGCTGCAGTTAAAGATTATCATTGGTGGCTTGTTAATGCATATCATGGAGACATGGACAATGCCTACAGTAATAATATATAATATCTTAATGTATTCACTGTAAAGTTTAATAAAATATATAGATATACAAATACAATATATTTCCTGCTATGAACACAAATATGGAACACAAACATTTTGACTAGGAATGAAAGCTATCTTGATCTCAATTAATTAAAGTAACATTCCAGTTCAGGAGCATTATTGGCATGCTGAAGGTTCAGAAAAGTTCAGTCTTACAAAGCTAAAGAGCTGGTTTTGAATATTCTTGGAAGATTTTAACCCTTTAGAAAAATGTTGCTTTAAACTATTCCTTATACTGTTTGTTTCATCCCATACAGGATAAATGTTATACCTTGCTGTCCTTGTCCATGGATTAGAGACACTTTTACAGCAATTCAAAGATTTCTTCTCATCTTAGTCTTTCTTATTACCTGTGGGTCAGTAGGGTATGTCCCTGTCTATCAGAGAATCAACACATGAGAAGGGCTTACACCTAGTTTGTGAAGCTGACATGGAAGTATATATGTCTAAGATGAAAAATACTCCATAGAATTCCTCTTAATTTGGACAAATATTTGGATTAATAGCATATAAAACACTTATTTAGGATTTTGACTTTTTTAATTCTTTTAAAATGAGGAAATGTTGATGAACAGTTTGAAATACATTTCATTTTTAATTACTGAATTTTTTTTCCTCTTTTCTCAGATATTTTGCCAGTTCTTTCTTCCTTTTTTTGGCAGGCTGAAACTTTTGGAGAAAGAAAATACTTCCACAAACTGTTGTGATCATGCAAAGGTTTCTTGTTTCAGTGAAAAAAGTCACCCAGATTAATTGCTATGCAGCAGTATCCCCATTAATCAGACTTTTGGGGAGTGTGTTCCTCTTTTCCCTGTGTTTCTTTCTCCCTCCATTGCCTCTAGATGTTCTTTTGAGGAATTTCTTATCTGCAAACTAAAATATAGTCAAGCCCTCGATTTCCTTAAGGCCCTCTGCCTCTTTTATTTTTCTTTTCAAGTGGGATGAAATAGCCCCAGGATTCTGGCAAGCTAGCACAATTCACTAAAACCTTCTGTCGTATTTAAGTTTCATATTCTGGATATAACTGAAAGTGTTCAAACATGGAAAGAGACACTACTGCACTTCTGTCTGGGATCAAAACACAAATGCTGATTATATTCTTAGCATTGGTATTCTTCCCAACCCTGCTGTCCTCTGCAGAAGCCTGACCCTCCAATGGGCCAAATTTCTGTCTACAAAACAAGAGAAGGGGAAAGGCAGTACCCTGTGGGGGAGGGGAAGGGTAGCAGAGTATGCTTAACTCTGCCTGGTGTGGGTGGGAATGAGGTATACGGCAAGCACAGCCTTGACAACCTCAGCCCTGCCACACAGCTTCAGTTTCCACCCTCATTTTTCCTTTCATGATCCCAGCTGGAGCCTAACCTGCAGGCATGATATGGTTCCCTCCATCTCTTCTCCAGCATGTTGGAAATCCTCCCTCTCCTCCATCCCTCAGATACCCTGGAGCATGCTAATTTTCTGCACTGTCACTCCTAAATCTCTTAGCGATCCCATCTCTCTTCCACCAGCCTCCACTCAGCTCTCTGGCACTTCATGTCCCGATCCTCATGACCAAACATCTCGGCTACCGCCCTCCAAGCACCTCATACAAAGCAGAGCATGGGCTGTTGTGCAGGAAACAGCAGCAACTGAGAGGCCTTAAGATGCATTTATGGAAGATTGAAAGTTTGGACTTTCTGAAGCCCGGTTCTTTTGTTCTTGTCACACTCAACATCTTTTCCATATTGCTCTAAAAAAATATTATCTGAGAAGTAGGGACAGATTCTCTGTGAATATGTTGAAAAAAACAGCTTTCATTTTATTGAGAGCAGAACATCTAAAAATACCACTCAAAAATACTTTTCTCATTTTCTCAATTAAAGCAGCTGAAAACTGGTTGTGCTGACCTATAGCATTCAAGTGATACCTGATTTCTTTCTCTGAAATACTAGATATTTAAGCCATAACAGCTCTGTTATGGAGATGCAGGGTGCTGCTGCTGTGGCGGGTGCAGGCTGAGAACACTAGATGGTCCCTGTGATCCAGTTTTACATCTCAGAGTTCTCTCAGCAAGTATAGTAATGGCATGTCCTTGCAGCCAAGGAGAAAAAAAACAATGTTGGCTATCGGAAGTTACCACCCAGAACCACATCAAGAACTGCAAAAGTAACCGTGATGGTTTTCTCAGACTTTATAACTAGGGAGCGACGTGGCACTCTCAGTCTCCCAAATAGGGCAGTGCAGTCCTTAGGAAAGTTCCTCAAAAACAATTGGCCAGAAGTTTGTCTCTGAATTTGGATACACCCTGTAATATAGAGTGGTAGTTAGACTGAAAAAGACTAGATGAAGAAAAGAATATAAAAATAAAATAGAGAGGTTTTGAAAGTAATAGTATGTTGGGTTTTTTCCCACTCTCAGATTAGTAAGTTTGAGACTGTGCTGCACAAGGTAAGGGTTTAATAAAGAAAGCAGCAGTTCCCTGTCTTATTTTCAGAATTAAAACTGTGGAATTCATAAAGAATCATCTGACCCCAATTTATTGTGCAAACAGTCTTTTGGCCCCATTTTAAAGTCAGATTTATTTACAGAGATCTCACTTAAGATTTAGAACACTGTTTTTCTGACATCACCAGTTTTTTGCCATGTGAGAAGTTAGAAAAGATTATTACTTTTCAAAGCTATAGTCCTTGTAGTAATCAGATACATTTTCTACTCAAAGCCATGTTGATCTCATTTGCATTATGTTGCAGACACTTTAAGGGTTAATGAGGAATGAGTGTCCTAAGTCAACCCTTACTGAAGTTTTCCGGATATACCAAAGTGAGTCCTGTTAAATGGGACACTATCAAAATTAAAGTAAAAATGTCAGGCAGGAGGAGCCTCTAAAGAGGTGGAAAAGCCTGCTGCCTTGCTACTGTGAAAGCAAGGAAGCCAGAAGCTGTAAATCATACAAGGATCCAGCTGATGTTACCAATAAAAAAAAGATTGACTGTGAAAGTAAGTTGCCCCTTAGCTTCCTTGGGAGTGAGGGGAGTCAGAAAACGTAGGGAAATATGTTTATTTCCATGTAGTGTACGCATCAAACTTCTGGGAAGATGGGGAACACTGTTATCAGTTCCTGCAGCCTGTCCCTCTCCTGTTTTTCTACCCCCCTGTCTGCCACATGCCTCCTGCTTGAAACCAGCCCTCCACACCATGGACACACTGCTGCTCCTCTGCCTGAAAGGGAGGACGGCTGGGCACCAACCCTGAAAGCTGGCTCCAAAATTTTGGATTTACTCCAGTGCAGGCTGTGGCCAGCGTGGATGAATTTGACATGAACACCACAGATAGAAGAAAGTCTTGCCTGGAAAGAGCCGCACCATTCTGCCACGACATCCATGGCTTCACTGGCAGTCAGCACAGTGATCCTAGCTGGAGTACTTATGTCCATACCTCAGCCAAAGGTGATGGGCACCTTGGGTGAGGTGTATCAACAACAACTGAGATTTCCTAACAAACACCAGGAAGGTCCCTCTGAACTTGGGAGAGGAGAAATTTCTTTGGTCGGTCTTATGTCTCATATTTTGGAGAACTGGAAAATATAGGGTTTACCCTGCCACCCCTTGTATGACCCATCTTCAGAAATAGCTCAGTCACAAAGTATAACCTACCTCTGTGAAATCTTCAAGTGGCAATTCTGGTCATGTTACATATGGTATTTTTTATGTTACAGTTGTAAAACTGTGACCTGTTTCTTCCTCAGTCCATGTCATTCTTCCTCTGATTATTTCCTGTCACACGACCTGAAACCTTCTTCAGCATAAGACCTATCTGCCCCTGCCTTCCACCATCTCATTGTTCTCCTTTGCTAATGAGCTATCTGTCACACCTTTCTTCCCTGAACTGTGCCTCCATCATACCCTGCTAAGGGTAATTCTTGACCCTCTGTGTTGATTTTTGTTTGGTTCTCACACCTGCCTTACACTAGACTGGATTGCCCTGACACTGAACATCTCTGATTTCTCATTACCATCCAGAGAGCAACTAGAAAGCACAGCACGCTGCACATCCTGCTTGAGGATGCTGTGGTTGTCTGCACTGCATGTTGGGTAGGAGCCTAGGAAGGCAAGAGGGAAGACACTTATAAACTGCATATCTCTGGTACAGTACAGGAATTTCAGATGGGGAGTAGGATAATGAACTACAGCTAAAGCTCAGGTGGTGCATGGCATTTCAGAAGGAACAAGCGAGCCAGGAAAGGTCAAACAACAACCATTAACATTTATTATAGTTGGCAGGTGTTCACATACTCACATCAAGTCTTTATACACTAAATCTATATTTGGTACATAACTGCATCACTACCTGCAGCTACTTAGAACATACAAACACTACTGCGAAAATACACTTTCTCACACATGATGCCTAGGAAAATATAGGTGCTTTTACGTGTATCTATAGATACTTTTTCTCTGCCAAGGAAACTGCTAGATTATCATTAGTAACAAAACCAGCATTTCTAGGCTAAATTTTAGGAGTTTTATTCGTATACAGTAGATCACATGTAGGCTCAAAACAAACATCTTCCAGAGATGTTCAGCTCTTTGTCTCTCATACACATACGAGTACACTGGTGTGTACACACACACACACACACAAACATATACCAACATCCTTTACACAAAATTTAGACAGCCACATTTTGGGGTAAAGGCTTCCCATTTAATCAGACATGATCTCAAATTTGTCTATATGTAGCTATTAAGTTCTGACCCTGTTGTTTCTTCCAATCCAGGAGACTGCTGGACCCTCATCACCAGGTTGATGTGAAACGAAAAGAAGTGAAAAGACTGGCTCAGTCATTCAAGGAGTGGCTCAAGTATCACAGGAAAGGGAACAACATTCAGAGTCTTGGAGGATTTAGTTGTAGGAAGAGAGATAGAGGTGGAATGGCAGCATGAAAGCCAGAGCAGGAGGCCTGGGTTCCATCCTGGGAAGTGCCTGCCATGAGAAGAAGGGATGATGGACAGTCTGAGCACAGAGGCAGCACTGTGCCTGGCAGAAAGATATTCAGCAGCCTTTAACCTACCTTGTAACAGAAGCAGCAGCCTGTAAACAGGGGTTCAGAGGGACCAGGAAAGAAGTGTGCTGTGGACCAGGGCTTGCCACAGGCCTTGCAACCTGAGCTTAGATGTTGCCCCTAGCTGTGCACTCCCTGGGCATTAGAGCTACTAGTCCCCAGGAAACACACACTTGCATCTCTGTATTGTAACATCCTGGTTTTAATAATGTGTTCTTTCTGCCAGCTCTCATTATTTTATCTGAAGATGAATGTGGGCGTGTTGAACAGAAATATGTTGAATGCTGAAAGGCTTTTGTAATATCAAAATATTTGCAGAATATCATGCAGCATTTGACCTCTGAGGACCCAGTACACTATACCATTCTGCTGGTCCTACCAGATGAATTGTCTCAAGATTGTGTGGTATTAAAGTGAGTGTGTGTTATAAAGACAAAAAAATGAAAAATTAGTCTAAAAATCAGCTGATGGGTCCATTTTGAAAATCAGAAAAAGTTTCATGATACTTAAAAATACATACAAATAAAATACTATTTTATGATTTGTGGCAAAGACTCAATTCAAAACTTATTTAAATAATATTTATATTTTTTCAACAGTGTGCTAGAAATAGCAAAATACTTTATGAATGTATCCCTGGTTTTATATTTTAAGAATATTTAGGCATAGAAAATGTTGGTGCTCTTTTCTTGAATCTAGACTTGACATGCTGTTTTTCCATTCTGACTTGCCCCAAGGCTCAAACCAATAACAAAGCACAGATCTTCACACTACAGGCTGTATTTATAACTCAGACACCTGCAAACTCTGGATCATTTCACTAGTGGCTCCTTTGGCCACTTTGCTCATTCATGTTCTTTACCTTGCAGGTAAAACTCAAATGCAAGTAAAGGAGGATGCAGCTGTGGTCCTGAACCATAATTAACTTACATGATCTCTCTGACTTCCCAAAGTCTGGAAAAATTGTTATAAAATTAAATGTAAAAATTTGAAGCAGGGTTAGAAAAGTAAAAAGAAGAGTTTTAGAAAGTAGCTGTTCTCTCAGAGTGCTATTGAAACCCAAAGAAAGTACAAAATACCAGGGATAATTTGGGGTTAATGAAAGCCATCAGGCTTTACAGGGAAGGAGATGGAGACCTCTGAATCTCCATCTGGTAACTTCCATTCTGGCACAGTTAGGGGAACTGATTTGCTGATATCTGATCATATCAGAGTTGATGTTTCCATTACCACTGGTTAGGCTCATTAACTAGATGCTGTGTGAGGCCTTAGCACTGTTTTACAGTCAGAGCGAGAGATGAAGACTCCTACAGAGATACTCTGGCTGGCTTCCCAGGAACAGCTCTGTAATGTAGCTGGTCTTCCCCGATACTGGCCTCTGCATTTTTCCAGCATTTTCTCTTCCATTCCCTTTCCTTCCACCACCTACTCTTCTCAGTCTGAGTTCTGTTGTTTCTATTATGTGCTCTCTCACTCTCTTGCTTTCCTCAAGCATTTATTTAAGTATACTCTGTATTTATCCACTGCCCAGGGAATTTCATTCAGTCCTCCCTCCCCTTTCCTCATAGGAAACTAAGATGGGTAGGACCTTTTCAAGGACTGGATCCATTTGGTATGGGTGTCCTGCTCCCCAGCGGAAAAGACATCAGCTGTTTTGTAGGCAAGTGCTCCCCAAGGTAGTTTACTCCAGCTGCAAAGAGAAGTGACCTGGGATAAGGGATGGAGGAACAGCTGTAGGATTTTGAAGCAAGATCACACAATTCTACCACCCATGGCAGGAATGTTTTCAGAAAATTAGATGGCTCTATATCCCAAGTTTTCTTCTGTTTGGGAAACAAATTCTACTTACGTTAGAACAAAGTTGGTTCTTGATGAAGATAGCTTGTAGGTTTTACCTTTCTGTAAAAACAAAGTAGCCATAGCTAGAGGGCTGAGTGCTTCTGATTGCTTTTCATTGCCACTGGGATATCCAATAGAGACAGAGAGAATTTAATGTTTCAAAGCATCTTTTCTTCCCTCTACCTGCTTTAGCCCTTTTTCACAATTTCTGAGAAAAGTCTGCTGTTTTTTGGTAATCACTTTTTTTTCCCAGAGCCTGATGTTATTCCCAGAGCTATGCCTAAAGGCCCCTGCATATGACAGCATATTATCAATTCTCTCTGTGATACTTGCCAAACCATTACATTGTTCTTCCTTCTTGGCACCTTCTTAAATATTTCACCAAACCTCCTGAAGATAGTAACCCCTATTCTGACAAATCTTCAGCAGTCTGGAGGGCTCTTTTGTGCTTCCACACCACACCAACAAACTCTTGGCAAAATCCTCTCATCACATACTCATGCCCCACAGTCATCCACAGTTCACTCCCACTCATACTCTGCTTTTCCAAATACAATTTCCAAGCCCCCTGAGATTCCTATGCACATTACATGCATTTCCCACCTCAGCATGCAGCACATACTTTTTTTGGTGATGAGACTATGACAAGAGAACAGACAGTAGCAATTTAAAGTGCTCTTGGTGCAACACAGCATCTGCATAAAACCTTTCACAGTGATTTTTTTGTTTTTATGATTAAGGCCCAGGCTGCTTTCCAAGGCATCTCTCACTTGGGTAAAGTCAACTATATCAAGCTATGTATCAAATAATCAGCAGGGTTTATCAGCACTGTTTTCCAAAAATATTGTCTAAAAGATTAGGCATTAAGGGAGAAATTTTAAATGGTGTTAAAAAAAATATTCCTGCCATATGGTCAAACTGAAATTAGTTGAGGCTGAAGGTGTGGGAAATCACTAGAGCTCCAGTGTGATATACATTAATTTGAAACTTTGTTCCTTAAATCCTCTCTCTTTCCCTGGTAAATGCAGAGCTGTAAGAAGAATCACTAGAGCCAAGGTAGCTTTGTGAAAAGGGAGAAAAGCTCTGACATATGACGTGCCTTTCTATGTCCCTTGCCCTGGCTCTGCTCCACAGTGTCCACGTAGCCAGTGGGCTGCACACCAAAGAAAAGAAAGGGGGAGGGAAGGGGATGGAAGGATGAACAGAGGGAGGAGCCCAACTAGGCAGTCACTGAGTGGCATAATTTTTCTTCACCCCATTCTAAGGACAGGGAAAAAAAATCAGGAAAACTGCATGAAGCAGGACTCCTCTCAGTCATCCCCACTTCTCTTCAAGCACGGTTCTAGCAGTGGGCCAGCCACCAGCACCAGCATAACCATGGCTCTACTGAGCAATCCCAGCCCCCGGGAACAAGAGAGCCTGGAAGCAGAGGAGAAAAAGGAGTATGCATAGCTAGGAAAATAGCTCCAAATTCTGTCTGCAGAGCTCTGGTGTATTTTCCTTTTTTTTTTTCCCTTTGTGCCTTGGAGGAATGCTGCCGGCCATACAGCTTCTGCTTCTGGATTAGCTTCTCATTTGCACATTTCTGTCTGGGATGACAACTGCAAAGAGCCTCACGATTTTTATATTAATAAAAGGGGAAAAAAAGAATGATTTCATGTTGCTGTTGTGGCAAACTACTTCCACAGACACACAGCCAGCCCTCTTCCACTGCACAAAACAAAAATGTTTGAAGAAATGGAGCACACACAGTTCTAGTTTAATCAATGGATGCAAAAGAGAAAATCTGGAGGAATTCCTTTCTGCCCCTGCTTCCTCAGCCATGTAGTCACTTGCAAGTGACTACAGGCTTGCAGCGGAGAGGTGTTTTCTTTGGGAAAGGTCCCAGCAGACTGATTGGATGGGCCCTTACCCTTTGAATAAATGCCAAATCCAGCAGTCTAGTAAGGAATTTTTTTGAAAAACTTTCCTCCTTCAGCCCCAAACCAATAAAAACTGGAGTAGACATCATGAAGTTAGAATTGATGGGGTTCCGGTGGGAGGGCAGGTGTAACCAAGGTTTCTCTCCACTCTCCTAATTATCTGAAAGCTCTTCTTTCCTATAGAAGTCAAAACTGTCTTGCAGAGGTCTATTTCTTTTGTATTCAGCAACAATTTTCCCAGTAGAACCTGTGTAATGGAGAGCTTGCAAGAGCTCAGGGGCAGTGCATGTGGCAGCTGCTCTCTCTGCAACGCTCCTGATACTGTAGCTCACCTCAAAGCAACACTCAGCCCACTGCTACGTGCCTCTTGCTAGGGAAGGTGAAAAGAAAACACAAGCGGCTAAGTAAGCAGCAGCTGTGGAATCTTGGAGGGAAAAGACTGACCACATATTCAAAATGTGCTAAATTGAAATAGTTAGCAGCAAAATTATTTCTAACTTAATTACCCAGTCTGATTCTAGATATTTTCATAGCACAGGAAATATTCTGGACCATGAATTGACCTGTTTCTGGTGCAGTCATTATTTCAGCCTTTAAGAGTTTATTTAAACTGCATGGCCTTCCTTTTACTGGCCTAGTGAATTAATTTTGGTAGGACAAGAAACCACTTCATGATTCTTCAAGGTTCAATTGTTTGCTACCGAAGATGCAGTTCTTTTTCTAAAATCTTGAAATGCTGTCACCTATGAAAAAGAGAGTGCTCCATAGTCTATTCAGTAGGGACTGGCACAAAGCATACATGAACCCACATAATTATAGGTAGGATATAATATATAGCTTGATATAGCTGACTTTATAAATACACATGTATTTATAGGACTATGCAGACACCTAGACATGCTCTCATAAAAGTTGTGTTTCTCAGTCATTTGTTCTTAGCACTTTAGACAAAAGTCATTTTGACTGACAGCACATAACTGTTGAAATATGTACCACAATAACAGCAGTAATTGTCATACAAAATATACAAGTTCAAGAATGGTATGTAAGCCATACATTCTTATAATCAGAGTCAAGGGACAGTATGCTCTATCATTCCTTGTCTTGAAGGAAAAATCTGTTCTTATCTTAGTTTCATGGCATTGGACTAAGTAGCCACTTCTTAGAAGAATGCAGGAGAAGGGGGAGGAAACAGAACTATTATTCTCTTTTACAGCTTTTCTGGATTCCCACTAATTTTAGTTTCTTTCTACCAGAGACTGTGGAGGAGAATACATTGCTTTTAAAGTCGGTTTCAATTAGATTCAACTGCTTTATTTTCATTTCTTTTGCTTTCTGTCTATTTTTCTTGTTCACATCAATCCTTACATAAAGTTCTCATAAAACCTTTGATCTTTAAATTATATTTAAATTATTTGGATATATATTCTCTATATAGAGAAGGAGAAAAATGAAAGACAGCCATACTGAGCCAACTTTTTAAAAAAAATCTTGATAAAAGGAGTGAGTCTGCCCTCCTTATTATTTGTGACTAATTAGCTACTTTTTAAATCATGAAAGAAAACTGGTCTCACTGCAGAGGTTGTGCATCAGGGGATTTGGTATAAATCCTTGTCTTGAGCTTAGTGAGTTCACATAAAGTACATACCATGTTGACTGCTGAGGAAATAAAAAGTAACTCCTTAAGGCTTCTGGTAAACCAGCTACAAGAGACTGTTATGATATAGGTGCTGCATAAACATCAATCATCCTATCTTGTTGCGTGAATGAAGTGCATATAAAGTTGAGTCAAGTTTGTAAAACAGGCCCCTTACCCAAAGATGGACAAAGAAAAGTTTGGACAAGAGGGAGCTCCCCACTGTAATTGCCATGGCTCACACTGCGGTCCAGTGAGATCCGAGAAGACTGGCCAGAGTCTATTTGGAATTCCCACCCTATAATTTAAAAGAACTGTATTTGGCATGCTGAGGCCGAGGCCTGAACTCCTCTGGTTGGTCTTAAATAGCTGTTGTTACTGTCAGCCACGTCACGTCTCTTACCTTGCATTTTTCAATTTCATATAATTCCCTGTCATCTTCATCCCACAGATCATTGCCTTGCTTCAGCAAAGTGCTTAGGAAATATTTTCCATGTAGGTCTGTTTACATTAGGCAAAAGTTACATCTCTAAATTAGATGTTAGCTTGGTTTTGCAGTTCTCTTTGCTTTATCGGCACTGCAGTAACGTCTTCTATACTAAACAGTCCATAGTCTACACTAGGCTAGCACACAAGGCAGCCAGTTCTGTAACTGCTTTAGGGAGCACTGATATGCACTATGAATGTATACAAAACAGGAGATTAACAGTCCTCTCAGGCTAAAATTAAAGTGCTTTTAAAGCTGTGCAATTTGAAGCTATTGCGTACAAACTCTTCTTTTGTGAAAGGTTAAACTTACAGTACAGCATACTCAGTTATTCTGGCAGCATTTCACTTTCTACTCTTCTGCCAATAGCTGAATTTAATTACTGTTGCATTTATGGAAATACTTACTAAACTGGAGGAGCTACATACGAATTTCATCAGTTTCATATAAAATAAAGCAAATGCAGAGACATTGGACTATAGAGAGAATACCAAGAAGTTTAAAACATAGAGATTTGCAGAACTGTCTCTAAACTTCATTTCTTTCCCTCTCTGGTTCAAATGAATTTTAGCATGCCTGAAAAATGCAAGATTGTGGCTGAGGAAAATAAACTCTTCTCTCTACTACAGTGAATTCAGTGGTCCCTCCCATGTTGTAAGAGGTGAAGTCACTCCAGGAGAAAAAGGTGCTGAAATTTTCAAAAGCAATAAGGGGGGAACTGTACCCCGACTCTCACAGTGTCTGTGACAGCAGTTTTGTGCAAAGAGCACTAAGAGTAGGAATCTTTTTGTTCATCTTTAATCCAAATACCAGCTGGATCACCTCATTTCCCCTCCATTCAGAAGGTGGAATCACTTGTGCAGAGCTCCACAGTCACAGTCCTATCACCTAAGAGAGAGACTCCTTGTAACTTTTTTCTGTTAAAGTCATATTTTTGTACATTCCTTTTTGTTCTCTGCTAATCTGGCATAGCTCCACAGTGTGAAAGTATAAGCATTAGTAGTACCATATTTTGGGGGGACATCCGTCCTGCCATTTTATAGTACAGTGAGTTACAGTCATTTACAGAAGATCATTGCACGGTGAAATGTATTGTAATACAGAACACCCTGGCCTGAGATCTACAGGGAAATCAAGACAGAGGATATATTAATGTTTAAGCCATATTAATATGGCCTAAAAACATAATGCTTGCAGGCCTTCCCATATCGGTGTCCACAATTTGTCCTATAGCTGAGTATCTGCCTTTTCATTAGTCTCCAGGTTTGTCCTGTGCTTGAAACATATAGTGATGCAGTTACCTCCAGGGAAGGGGACATGGCAAATAGAAACAATTTAATTTAATTTCATTTGCTGTGCTAGTGCTCTAAAGAATACTTACTTGATGAAGGAAATCCTAATGAAAATACATTTCTCTGTGGATTTAGGGTAGGACAGATAGTACTTCCTTGACATTTAAAATGTCAGTGGAACTAAGACTGATAACACAATTAAAATATGATTATCATTGTTGGCTTGAGTTATGTTTATTATATACCAATTATTCTAGGTAGTAAGTCAGTAGAAACACAGAAGAGCTAATTTCGTAACATTGATTTTAGCTGGATTTAAATCAGCCTTCCAAGATAGGAGTGTAATTCATGTTAGAGTGCAACTCAGTCACTCTACAGGAAGTCTGGTAAATTTTAGTCTCCCTGAAGCAGTACAATTTTTTTTTTTTGTAATGGTACTGTCACTTCTTTCTGTGACAACTTACTTAAAGTACATGACTGAAGTAGCAGAAGAAAATGACCGAGTGCTAATAGCAATATATATGAAAGTGCTTTACAGCAGCAAAAGGTTAACGAAAGATTCAAGACAGGCTTTTGGCACCTTTAGGAAAAGTAGTGACTAGAAATTAATCTATTATAAATCTGGGAACCATTACACACAAAAAAAAAGGAGAAAGAAGAAAACCCAACAAATAAAAGAACTCGACATCGAAGTAACAGAGAAAAGGAAAGAAAAGGTTCATAGAATTGTAGAATCAACCGGGTTGGAAAAGACCTCCAAGATCATCAAGTCCAACCCTTGATCCAACACCACTGTGGTTACTAGACCATAGCACTAAGTGCCACATCCATCTTAAGTCTCCTCTTAAAAACCTCCAGGGACGGTGAATCCATCATCTCCCTGGGCAGCCCATTCCAGCCCATTCTGATTACTCTCTCTGTAAAAAATTTCTTCCTAATATCCAGCCTAAACCTCCCCTGGCACAGCTTAAGATCCTACTCTCTTGTCCTATTGCTGGTTGCCTGGGAGAAGAGACTGATGCCCACCTGGCTACAACCTCTTTTCAGGTACTTGTAGAGAGTGATGAGGTATGAGCTTCCCCTTCTTCAGGCTGAACAACCCCAGCTCCCTCAACCTCTCCTCATAGGACTTGTGTTCAAGTCCCTTCACCAGCCTCGTTGCTCTTCTCTGGACCTGCTCCAGCACCTCAATATCCTTCCTGAACTGAGGGGCCCAGAACTGGACACAGTACTCAAGGTATGGCCTCAACAGCGCTGAATACAGGGGAAGAATCACTTCCCTGCTCCTGCTGGCCACACTGTTCCTGATACAGGCCAGGATGCCATTGGCCTTCTTGGCCACCTGGGCACACTGCTGGCTCATGTTCAGCTTCCTGTCGATCCAAACTTCCAGGTCCCTTTTCTGCCTGGCTGCTCTCCAGCCACTCTGTCCCCAGCCTGTAGCACTGCAGGGGGTTGTTGTGGCCAAAGTGCAGGACCCGGCACTTGGCCTTGTTGAACCTCATCCTGCTGGAATCAGACCATCTCTCCAGCTTGTCCAGGTCCCTCTGAAGAGCCCTCCTGCCTTCCAGCACATCAACACTCCCTCCCAGCTTGGTGTCATCTGCAAATTTGCTCATGGTTGACTCAATCCCCTCATCCAGGTTGTTGTAGTGAGATGGAACAGAAAAATGTACAGGATTGGACTGTAAGTGGTGATACTATAATGGGAACATAATAATTAAATATTTTGACTGAATGAATTAGGCATTAAAATACTATCTCCTGTGCAATTTAATTGATTATTTAGAACATTTCAGATGGCAAGCTGGCAAGCAAGTTCTCTTTCTACAGCTCTTTTACAGGAATAAAAATTATTCCCACCTTATAATAGTGAACAGATTCTTCCATTGTCAGAAAGGCTGCAGGTATGTTAATATGTTAATTTCAATCAAACTGAATTTTAATGTGTGAAGCTTTTACAAACTGTCATTACAAAAAATAATGTAGCTTCTCAGATTATTATTGTCACTTGAAACACAGTCTACTAATAACTGTCATTAGCATTTCTTGTTACCCCATTTCTCTGTAAGGTTCATTAACCAAAAATCAACTGCTTTCATTTAGTTAAATCATTAAATAGCATAATAGCGGTGTTTTTTTGACTAAAGATGCAGAGGACAATGTTTTGGGCACACACAAAAAAGGACACAACTCCAATCACATAACACTTCATGCAAGCATAAAGGGAAGTTGAACATCAGAGAATATCAGACTTGATATTTAACCCCATAAATACTGGTGGCACATAAAAAAATAAAGTTAAATGATATGTTAGTTAGTTTAAGCTTCAGATTTTCAGGCTTATCATCATCAAACCGATTAAGTTCAACATTCTCCAATTTGATAAAACTATTTTGGAGCTCTCTCTTTCATAAACAGACTGGAAGTAGAGGCATAACAGAAACGTCCTGTGTCTTGCAGCTTGATAGGAAGTACCATGGGACAGGTCACATTTGAAGTTAAGGCAGATTTATGTGGCTGTAAAGCTGTCAGACAGCTCACTTCACATGTGTGCTAAGCATGAATCATTCATAAGAACTGTCACAGGAATTCATCCACCCCAGTTTCTAAAAGCTAGAAAAATGCTTCCCTTTAGTGGACAGATATCTAAGACACATTCTCTGAAAAAGTTCCTTTTCAAGTGCTAAATTCATATGTACGTATCTGACTTCAAAAAATCTCAAGTTAGGTGAGTTGAACTCTACCCTATGTGTTATGGTGGCTCCATCTCGTGCTGACGAAAGTATTGAAAAAATAAGTATGTAGCCCAAATTTTAGATTTTGAGTGAATGGCATACTTATGGATCTGACATTCTTTTCCACTAGCTTTCAATTAGAATCATAGACTCATAGAATTGATTGGGTTGGAAAAGACCTCCGAGATCATCGAGTCCAACCCTTGGTCCAAATCCAGTCCATTTACATAGAATCATTTATTTCATTAAATCCCATACTAAGGATAAGTCATTGTTTATCCTGGCTTGCTAACATGCCTTTTTCACCTTCTCTCCTGTTAAGGAGACATGAGCCAATAAGACCTTTCTCCAGTAGAGATGTTCAGCATCAGAGAACTTGAGCGCGTTCCCTTGAACTTTGTGTAATCAAGAAAAAATCATCGGGTTTAAGTATGGAGACTTGAATGACATGTCCCATTTCTGTGGAGACCACTAAAAGCAATGCTCAAAATGTATTTGCAACTTTGCTTTAAAAATGAGAGAGGGGGAAGAGAAAGAGCGTGAGTCTCAGGAGGAAACTGAGACAGCTGATGGACTGCTTTCAGGCTGGCAGTACAGAAGCATAACAAAAACTAGAAGCTCAGGATCCTGGGAAAGGAGAAATGAGCAAGAAAATAGAAAAGAAGCTGATTACAAAACATCCTGAGAACAAAGAAGGCCTTAAATTTATTATCAAGAACACGTTTTATCATTTATCTGTAGGTAACATTGGAATTCATATTGTAAGTGTAGGAAAAATATTTTCAACTTAGAGTTTGTTTTCCCAGAAATGCCAGGGGATGTTACAGATATCACAGTTCTTACCATTATGGTTCCCAAAATAACTGATGAATAGCATACTGTAGTGTAAAAAGTCTCACAAAAGAAATAGAGCTATGATTGTGTCATTATTTTGACAGAAATTTCCTGATGCAGGTTCCTTCTCCAGACAGAATCACATTGCTGTCAATCTCACTTCACAAGGCAGTAAAGGATGCTGAAGTCCTGCAGTGGAAAAGAAAAGCCTACCATTCTTGGGTGACAAAAATCCCATTTGTATTTCACAACAGAATTAATGAAGGCCATCAGGTTGCCTAGTGCCATCTGGACCCACCCAGTGACTCCAGAAGATAACAGCATGGCAGGAAAGGGCTTCATGTCACCTGACTGGAGTGTACCATTATTCAACTGCTCTTTATTCCTATAAAAAAAAGAAGAAAGACAGTATAGGTGAGTTCACCCCCTTCTCCTTGGGCTAATTTTTAAATTTAAACTGGTGAATGAAAAATTATGTTGCTTAATTGACATGAAAATGTTGGCCTTTTTTTAATCTTAGAGTGACCATTAAGGGGGCATGAAGGAACAAGAATGAGCCAAAATAATATAAACATTGAGCAAGCTGCAGAATAAAACTTAAAGCTTTGCAAAATGTTCACAGGATTCAGTTACACAACCATCAGTCTCCTAAGGTGGTCTTGCCCAAGATATGAATATTTCTAAAAATTCTCACGACTATCAGCTGGGACGGGCAGAATTCAAGGTATCATTGATACTTCTTTCTTTTTTTTTTTTCGGTGTTTCTACTTCTCCACGTTTCAAATGAGGCTAGAGCTTTGTAATTCCTTGGATTTGAAAGTATCCAGCTATGAAGCAAGGTGTATAGAAGAGTTAATATCTTTTATTAGGATATCCAGAGTAAATACGGGCTGGGAAATGTAATTTAATCAGTCAGACAATTTGAGGAAAGAAGGATAGCTGCTACCTATGGAGAAAGAGGATGTTGGCAGGAGATGAAATAAGTCTTTTACCTACATATATGGAGCACAAAGGTAGGAAAAGAACAGATAATCATATATCAATGAGGAGTTAAATACGTATGAAGGACAAGAAAATTTATAATGTACTACAAAGTCAGTATCTCTACCGAATCCCTGAATATGACAGACAGCAGCCTTATACTGCTTATACTTGGACTGTAGTTCCAAGTCTTGTCTTTAAAAGAGATTTTGTAAATCTTCCCATCAGCCCCTCCCAATGATGAGAATTGACAGATCAAAAATAGGGCACCTATATTTTGAAAATATTTTCACTGACTGATGGGTGTTCCTGTTCTTGTTTTTCTGACTGAATTCATGCTATTTAGTGTACAGCAATTGCTTGGTGTCCAGGATAACATCCTGTAAGGACATTTAGGGCACTAGACGAAGTACATAAATCCCTAAGGAGCTGTATGTGTTTCAGCCACGGATTTGCCCTTGAAAGACATTTCATGTGTGCCATGTTTACATTGTTACTGGCACAGAGGCACAAATCTCCACTCCTTTGTAGCACTCAAGTATGGTAGATGCACAGCCTTGTTTCCACTGCTCTTAACTGCAGTCTGACAAAGGAAGGCAGCAATTCTGCACAGCAGGATGTTCACAATCACATTCAAAACTCTTGAATGCTGTTGGATCAGCAACATCCAACAGTGTCCATATTTCTCTTTTAAGTGGATTATTGAGGCAGTTTTGTCAGCCAGCAACAGAGATTTCCCAGCCATGTGCCAAACGTAATGTTCTTTAAATGTGCTCTACAAGGCCAGCACACCCTTCTGCCCATGGGAATGAGAGAAGGTGTGACCTACATAGATCTATATCATAAGCCTGAGTGTCTTGGAGTCCATGCAAAGAGCTACAGAGCAAAGATCCCTTCTATCGCCACAGATCTCTAACAGTACAACTGTTGCAGTAGGTGCCTTCAGAAAACAGGTCCTAAACAAAATTTCTTTCTTCACAATTCTGTTTTGAAAATCAGTTGTTGTTTGGAAATATTTTACTATTTACTTTTACTCTGCAAGAGAAAATAGTTTGCTAAAAAGGCAAGAAAAAGCTAGAACCACCTCAGCTAATGTGGCAACCTGTTACTGTACCTCTCTTTCTCTTCACATCTCTGCAATTTTTGCTTAAGAAGCCCCCCTGTCTGTATTCCTTCTCTGATGTTCTCGTATGAACACTGTAAGATTTTATTTTTATTTTTTACCAACTATCACATTCACTTTACAGTTGTGTAGATAATTTCAAAGCCACTGCACATACAGTCCTGTCATAGTTCATACTTTGATGCAGACTGATAATGTGCTGATATTATGCTGCAATGCAATGACAAAATACCAGCCCCACATGACTGTCTAGATCTTCTTTCATTATTACAGCAGGATGCCTAGTTCAGATACAAATTCCTTTGTTGTTATCTACCTTTAGAGAAACAAACTCTATCCTGGGACTTCCAAATCAGAAAATGTGCTGAGTATATGTAGGAAAACACAGTATATGTAGGAAGGGATCATCAGGTTCAATGAGCCCAGTTGCCAAAACATAAATTACAGTGTAATAGATGTCTATTTCAGGAACATCTGCAGAACAATCATCCCACAAAACCCTAAGGAAAAGGTTATGTGAGCATGTAATATTGAATTTTCAGGGGTTTTTGACTGCAATAGCTCTGCTGAAAATATCTTTCAGTATGTCAAAAGCAATGTAGCTGTCAAGTATATTTGTGATAGTCTTAAAAATAAATGAATATGATTCCTAAACTTTTATTCATATATATAAAATACACTCTTTATTTACCTTGTGAGGCTTTCAAATGGCAGCTCCATATGCACTTTAGTTCTGTTATGTCAACTATGGTACTGGAAGACGACTCTAGTATTTTGAGACTTTTGTATTGCAACCTTGTTGGGTTCATCAGTTTTTTCTCCTGTTGTGTCTCATGGAGTTTCACAAAAGCTGCAGATCTCCATAAGGCTCGCTGTAATAACATGTTGCAGGTAATTGTTGGTTTCTTGGAATGCGTTTGCCTCTACTTCACACCATAATTAAAGGAATCACATAAACCTTGGAACAGTCTTTGGAAATCTGTAAATAGGAGTTTAATTTACAAATGTCAGGGTGGAATAGGAAATGAGTGAGCCAAAATCAGCACACTACCATTCCCATTTGCCATACTCTGAACAAGGCACCCCTTTTGTTTTGGCAACCAAGACTTATCAGAGGCATCTTGTATATATATTGGGTAGTGAGAACAGCAGCAGGTCCTCTTCAGAAAGAGCAGAGTGCATTTACTATCAAGACAGGAAGATATTGCTTGAAACTACATGAAAGGCTACCTTCAAAGGGAGAATATTGCCACAGGGAAAACAAATTTTTAGATACAAGGCCTCTTGTTATACCTGTTCATCAATGTTGCTCACAGACTGGGTGCTGAAGTCCACAACTAAAGGCGGGATCTGGGGATGTGTTCTGTTTTTAATGAGCAGACACCTTCAGGGCTGTGAAAGGATTATGTGAAAGGATAAGGTTTCTGTTGTGCTTTTTGTTTCTACGCCTCCTTTATATTAAGTGTCTGATTTTCAGACAGAAAAGTCTCAAAACTTTGTTAACAGATTCTTGACTACATCCAGGTTAAAATTTATCAGGTGTACTTTTTTTTGTCTAGGTGTTCCTGTAGCTCTGCCAGCAATGCTTACTCCAGGATATAGGCCTGACATGATCATTAAGGTCAGCGGCAGCAAAGATTCTTCAGAGAGTCCAATTGCCTACATTAATTACACTGAAATAAGTTTCTGTCCTAGTTACCCTAGCCACTCAGTTACCAACATGATCTCAGAAGTGCACTTCACAGTTTTCTTTAACAGTAACAAAACCACTTTTATCTCTTTTTCCAACGTTCTTAAGACATGGTCTCTGAACATTTCCTGCTTACTAAGTGCTGGGTTATATTCAATTCAGAGAAAATATTGGCAACAATCACTTTTACAGGATGATCTCTACAGATAAGGGAAGCTTCAGTATGAGATGAGGTGTCATGACATGGTAGGCCTAGAAAGCTGAACAGTGCAAATAACCTGGACTGTATTCATTTAGATTTTTTTTTCAAGTTTCAGTGTCATGAAATTTTTATGAACTCTTAGTAAAAAAAGCATAATCTTCTTGATGAAGAATGAAGTGCAAAGAACTTACCAACAAATTTACAAATTTACAAATAATGTGTCTCTTTTTCATCTTTCATCTCTTTCTCACTGCTTACTAGCCCATTTCTTCTTTCCTGCCACTGTCTCTCANATCTCATTTCATTTTCTGCTTCCCCTCTCAGTACTTTGATGTCATCTTTGAGGTTCAAATCAGAAGCCCTGTGACATCGTGGTTTCCCCAGATCTCCTTCTTGTGGTTCTAAACAAAGTCCTTTAACTTAAAGATTCTTCAGAAATCTCTCAGGGTTGATTTTTTTTCTGCAGTCCATTCAGGATATGGAAGACTAAGTGCTCATTTTTGTCCATTCCACTTCCCTTCACCTTTTTAGGCAAAAAGGATAAATGTTGCTTTTTGCATAACTTCTATATAATTAATTTTCCTTTTTTTATCTGTACAGTCTCTTACTATTATCCAGGATGAAATATCCTCTGTTGTGCATCAAACATCTTCTCATGCTCTAAGAATCTCTCCTAAAATCTTTCTGTAAAAATATTTTTGCTTAGAAATTTAGGGGTTTCTTTGTAATAGAAACATGCACAGAAAAGAAAATTTCTATTTTCATTTTACCTCAACTTCTCGATTTTCTTTTCTCTTATATCCTTATTTCCTGTATCCTGTGGCAGGAGGGAAAATTAGTGGCTGATCACTGGCTGGTTCCTAGGTCTGAAATTTCCTTCAGCAAAGGGATGATTTAACAGAGAAAAACAGGAATTTGGGGTGCTGAATTCCGATGTCTAAGTCTTTGTTTTGATCCTGGGCAGAAACTTGAATGTGTGTTTCCCACATCACAGCTCTATGTCCAGCTCCACAGAATAATGTTAGAGTGTAGATCTATTCTTGCAGCATCTTCCCTTTCTCCTTCCCACTTTTGCTCTGCACACTTTGAAGGGAATGAAACCTCCCAATTCTCCAGGACTGCAAAAGCAGTTCCCACACCCAGTGTGCCTCTTTCTTGACATGAAAATCTCACCTCTGTGAAAAAAAGTGGATAACCAAGGGTAGTTAATATCTGAAATGGTGACAGGACTGCTGGTTATATTGGTAAATGGCCATCGTTTGTTGTGGTTTCCATGTCTATCCCTCAGGAATTGGATAACTGCTCAAGTGCAGGAAAATGTGTAATCATTTGCTTACTTGATCATCAATATCCGATTACAAAGGTCAGGATGATACCATCAACGTAATTCACGTGAGGCTGTTTGCAAGATGTTTTTTATTTCCTCAGATATATTCCATTTCCTTTGGGAAAGGTCAAAGAATGAAGAATGGTGGATTAACTGAGCATTATGCTAATAAGCTTCCTGGAGCTATCATTTCCATTAATTACATGTTTGCTCTGCCTCCTTTGGGAATACTAACAGAAAAATATGAATTTCACAGGGAATTTCACTTCTGTGAGTAAGAGCATGGATGTTATCTGAGAAGAAAAACTGGAAAAGAAAGTTGGAATAAATAAAACCTCTATAGTTACAGAGCAGCAAAATGGGAAAGGTTTATGGCTTTCTCCTAATATGCAGAAGCTCTGAGATCCCCACACTCACCTCAGGCTGCAGTTCTCTTATATCAATGACTGGAAAACCTGGCATTTTCATCCATTATTTTCATGTGCTGCTAATGATCGCTGTTCTTGGAGATTTTACCAAACAACTGAAAACAAGTAGTCCTAATTATTCTTTGGAAAACTACTTGATCAGAATAAAGATCATTAATGTCTATTTACCTGTGATTGTCTTGGGAGGGTTACATCCTTCACCAGTTCCCAACTGCTGTGCTGACCTTGGCACTTTGTCTGACATAGGTAAACAATCATGTACAGCAGCGAGAAAAAACAGAAATCCAGCACTCCCCAGCATTTGCGCACTAGTTCACAGCAAGTCTCATTTCTCTCCTGCTTGCTTTGGTGCTTCTGTATTACTATACTCTAGGAGTCTGTATGGAATTAATTCTTTCTATTCCTAAACCCTCAATAATTTCTGCAGGCTGTTATCAGGCCATGCAAAAATTTGTCTTGCCTTCCACTTTCATGAAGCCTCTGTGCTGCACCATTCATGGTCCCCACTTTCAGTCACACAAAGGCTTTTTCTTGCATCCCTGCTTTGTTGCAAATCTGACTACAGCTCCTTTATCTGAAAAAGACTGAGTGCCCAAAATGCTCTCTCTCTTCTTAGATTAATCTCATCTCTGCCTGAGGGGTTAATGCTTCATGCCCTGTATATGATTTTCCCATACTCCTTGAAGAGACACAGGGTGAAAAGTGCAAGGAGCTATGGAACATGGTCACCTGTGCTCAGGCAACCCCCACAACTCACCTACCTTGTACTCATATGTGTTGCTGCAGGCAGAGGGCAAGGCACAGGCTGCTGGCTTGGCTGTTTGGCCATAGCCTCCTCTCCTTCTTTACTCTCTAGGGATCCTGTGAGGTGAAATGGTAGGAATGGGACATCTGCATATGACATCCTATTTTCTAGTATATATTTTTATGATGCTATAGGGTATAGGAAAATGAATTATTCCATAAGACGCATAAAACTATACTATGGACTAACAGATAAATTTCAGTTGCAGAGCTTGTCCTGCATTTATTTGTTCCTTTTTAAAATTCTGCAGTCATTTCAGGCAGCATATGCATTAGTGGTATAGCACTGTCAGAGAGGTAATATTTATATTTCCATACGTTCAACACTTCAGTTTGTGCAAACCTCATCCAGGTGTTAAAAAAACAAACCTCACAATACTGTTGTGCTCAGGTGGATACTAGTCTGACCACAGACACTTGCAGAATGAGGGACTGAATGTCTGGCTAAGTCCACAGGGCACTCCAGTGGCAGAACAACCATTACTGACACTAGTCAATGTACTGGTCATTCCATTTCTGCACTAGTTTTCATCTTTTAGACCCCAGAGCATGGAAAACAGTGCCCAAACACCACCTCTCTTTTTACAAAGTGGAGCACCACAGGCTTGCAAACCTAGCCCTCCCATCGGTGGAATGCAGTACAAACAGCATATATGAAAATATAAAGTGATAGATCTCTTCATCATGGTCTTTTCAGGTACCAGTAAGTGTCAATTAATTCAGTAACTGTTGCCCTGTTTGTGGTGATGAAATGGGATCAATGGATGTGTCTGTATGATGTTACTTTAAAATTGGTGGAGAAAAGTTGGTTCTTATATTTTTGACTGCAGCTGCTTCTGACTTCACAGCAGATTAGATTTCCTGCTACAGACAGTTAAAGATGGAATGAAAAAAAGTTTGGACTTAAGCAGAATAACAAATCAGCCTTTTGCATCATCAGATATGCTAAGAAGAAGGAGGTCCTATGAGGGGTTTGCAGCTGGTTAGGAAAGGAGGACCCTGGCATTATTTAGCTGGCTCTAATTGCTGCGTTCAAGGCATAAATTGACAGGAGATATTGGGAGGACACAGTAACAGCCTGCCCCACGGTACTGGTGGCTGCAGGAGGAAAATGGCTACCCATAGACAAACAGATCTGTCAGTAGAAGCAGCTGAATAGAAAGTAGATCTTCATTAGTAATTTGATGCTTCTAATTCTCTACAGGGATTTGGCTGTAATGCAAAATTATAGCCCTGTATTTTACAGTGCCAGTATAACGCTCTAACAGTTGCTTTTTAATGTAAGAAAGAAGTTAGAATTTTCCAGTGAATACTAAAGGGGGGAAAAAAAAGGCAGAGCAAAAGGAAAGTATTTGAACTCTCCTAAACTGTGCAGAAAACTGTGTTAGGAGTTATTACAGAAGGGATGATTGGAATTGCCTTCAGGAGGGAAATGGGGAAGAATTTTCTTGCTTGCATATTCATAAGACTTTAAAAGTGTTGGTTTTTGATTGGCTTTAAAGTTGTGCTGTGTTTGATTGGCTTAGAAACTGTAAAGGGAAAAAAAAGTAGAAATTCCATCCTGCTTTACTCACTGCCCACTCTGAGCTTCCCTAATGACTTCCAGATGCATTCTTTTTATGCTATTGTTCTGGCACAGTTTCCAGACAACTTTTGGGTCTGTTAACAAAAAAAAACACCCAACCTCTGCCCTCCTCTCTCTTCTAACAGAAAACAGATTTCACTCTGATTATATAAATGTGTGATGAGCTGGAGAAATAAAATTCCTGTTGCTTTCTCTCTTCAATCTCCAGGAAAATTTCTATAAAGTGAAAGAAAATATTCACTTAAATTCCATGTAGGGAAAGAGTTAAAAGTAGATTTGATGGGAATCTATTTATGTTTAAGAAAAATACTATGAAGTTGCATTTAAACTAAAGAAAACCACATACTCTACAAAATCAAAACTCCTCGCCATAAAATAATTGTCATTGCTGTCTGTGTCACGAGCCGTCTAGAGCAGATCATCTTGCCTTTTAATGCCTCAGTTTCCTGCACATGAAATGGAGACAATGATGCACAGCCACAGTATAAAACACTTCTATGACTTTCAGATAAAAAGCACTTTGCAAGGTAGAATCAAAACATCTTCTGATGCACATAAGGGGTGACAGAAGAGTTGTAATGTGTTTGCTAAGAAGGAGAGTAAAACAGCAGCCCCCTCTGCAGTGTACATTTGATGCTCATACAAGGCTGCCATGTACCTTTGTAAGGTACTCTATTTCCTTTTGAACAAAATAATATATTTGTGCCTTGACCTTCTGTCTTTCAAAGCCAGCAAACCTCTGAGACCTTCCTCCTCCTTAGACCCTTCATCAGCCCTACGTTTTCAGGATAAAACTCAGGCTGCATTTGTTCTATATAATTTTGAGGGAATCCCACCATTCCTCTACTTGGACATTCTTTCATCCTCTAAAACTCACGTCCACATCAAAATGTCCACCCCAATGGTGGCTGTGTCTTCCAGCCCTCCCATCTGTGACAAGGAAAGAAGAGGTATTGTTACACCCTGTGAAGAAGATACCCTTTTGTAAGTCCTAGACTGCCTCAAGAAGTCTGTTTTTTAAGTGCTGGCATCGTTTGCACCAGCAGAAGTTCAGTGCCTACCACCTGGCAAAAAAACCCATGGAGTTTCTGCAATGAACAGGGGTATCTTCAAATAGATCAAGTTGTTCAGAGCCCTGTCCAACCTGACCTTGAACATTCCCAAGGATGGAGCATCTACCACCTCTCTGGGCAACCTGTGCCAGTGTTTCACCATTCTGCTCATCATAAAAAGTTTCTTCCATCTATCTAATCTGAATCTACCCCTTTTTAGTTTATAACCATTATCCCTTGTCCTATCTCTGTAGGTCCTGCTGAAACATTTGTCTCTATCTTGCTTATAAGCATCCTGTAAATACTGAAAGGCCACAATAAGGTCTCTCTGGATCCTTCTCTTCTCCAGGCTGAACAATCACAACTTCTCTCAGCCTTTCCTCATAGGGGAGGGACTACATCCCTCTGATCATCTTCATGTCCTTCTTCTAGATCTGCTCCAACAGGTCCACGTCCTTTCTGTGCTGGGGGGCCCAGAGCTGGATGCAGCACTCCAGGTGGGGTCTCACTAGGGTGCAGTAGAGGAGCAGAAACACCTCCCTCGACCTCCTGCTCACACTGCTGGTGATGCAGCACAGGTTACAATTGGATTTCTGAGCTGCAAGTTCACATTGCCAGCTCATATCCAACCTCTCATCCACCAGCACCCCCAAGTCCTTCTTGGCAGGACTGTTCTCAATCCCTTCATCCCCCAGCCTGTTTTGATGCCAGGGCTTACCCCAACCCAGGTGCAGCATCTTGACTTGGCCTTGTTGAACCTCATGAAGTTCATGAGCCCACTCCTTGAGATACGTAGTTACCCTGAGACTAATTCCTTTCTGATGCAGAGACCCTTCAATCAGTAAAAAACTAGATGCTCTCTGAGGAATGGGCACTTTTTGAGGATCAACCTTCTCAATTTTAAATTCTTGCATGAAATTATTTTACGTGAAAGTACAGCTCCTGATAAGCTGGGGGGACAGGAATTCTTGTGAAAGCTGTCTCTAGAAAACTCTCAAAGTGTTGGTCAGAATTAGACTGAGCTAAGAAATTCTGTAACCCAATTTTTGGTTAATTTTATAAGACTTGCAGTGGAATAGTTTGATTCGTCTGGTATGAGAAAAAACCTATTTGTTTCTAGTGTGTTCATTCATTTTCACTATTCAGCACCCTGACAAAGTGCAAGCCAAACACAAACAACTCTCAATAGGACAATAAAATCAATTTATAAGGAAAGCAATTTTTATTTATCTCTTGTACTTCATGAGTTAATGAGTTTATATTAGACTGGTGAGATCTATGACAGCTCTTTATTAAATAAAACATTTGATAATAAAAGCAACATTAAAATCACTTATATTTCTCTGTCGTGAGAGTATCAAAGATGGTACAGAGAACTTTGCACATTTTAATACGTAATAAAGAAAGAACATTTCCTTCCTCTGCAACTGCTAGCACTAATCTGGATTTAAAAGGAAATCTAGGTGATAGGCACAGATCTCTCCTGAGGGACTGGTTTAATAATTTCTGAATCCTAGTAGAATATACTCTTTCCCATATTTAAATTGTATGACTTTGAACTCATATTTTATTGTTTCTTAAAATATCTCAACATCTATGCAGTGAAAATGTTCTCTTTGCCCTCATTAGAAATATAAATGAGGATGCACCTTCAGACTCATAATGAAGACAAAGTGTCAGTGTCTATACTGGAACACTAGACATGTCCAGGGGTATTCTGGGCACAGAGGTGAGCTGTCAGATACTGACACACATCTGGGCTGGGAAACATTTTTTAAACACCATGCTACATAAAAGGATGATTTGGGGGCTTATCCCTGGAATAGGCACAATACTATACAACTGTTTGGCAGACTATGAACTGGCATGGGCCAAAAGCAGCCCAGAGGCCATTCTGACAGTTCAGACCATTTATAGTGCCCAAGAAAGCCCTCAAGCACTGTTTAATTTACCATTGTGACCATAGCCAGCTTGGCTCAGACATAAAGGGGAATGTAAGAATTTTGTTCACATCCAAAGCAACACCTGGCAGAAAAGTTTCAGACAGCTTTAAGGCAACATCAGAAGTTTCATATCAGAAAATTCATACCATATCCTTTGATGTGCAAAAGTAACAAGTCATTTTGGACAGGTGGTTCTGAGATTCACTGTTCTTTGCCAGATTTTTCAATCCTTGATCATCATGATTTCTATTGTCATGAAAAGTTCCCAGCTCCTGCAAAGGTTTTGCAAAGATGGGCTCCGGGCAGACATTGAAATCAGTCTTTTAAAAGGAAGCTCATTTAAAATCTAAGAAGCCTAGTCTGTCAAATATAATAGAAAACTAGGGCTGAGAAGTCAAGAAATCAGCTTAATCTATCTCTTTACTTCTAAGAAAGGGTAAATATTTCTAGACAAATTCTGAGACACACTTAATATACTTTTAAAACTTCTAAGCAAATTATTTCTGCCATCTGTCTCAAAAGTGTCAGCAGGTAGGTAGCATTACTCTCACAGCTAATCCAAGTCTTTTGGCTCTTGAAAAATAAAAAAAATAGATGATTTGCCCCAAATGAAGCGTAAGCAATCTTTCATATGCTAAAAGAATACAGATTATATGTTCTTTCAATCTTAATTTCCTCAAAATTGATCTGTTAAACCTCTTATCTACCTTGTTGAATATCCTTCTCTGGAGTGTTATCACCCACCTAACAACAATTCATTGTATATTTATGTATCTGGGTTTTTTTCTTCCTAAACTTATTATTTTGCTTGTCTTTGTTTTTATTGAACTCCACTGTTTTGCCTCCTTTCTGAAATTCATCAAGAGCATTCTGAATCCTAATGATAACATCTTTCACCTCCTGCCCCCACTGTGGTGTCACACTCAAATGGTTTTGTGTTCCGTTTAAATCAGCCCTAAGAATCCTGGGGGGAGCAGAACTCACACAGAGATCTTTAGACAACAATGAAAAGCCCTAAATCAAACATTTATTATGAAAGATATTTGATATGCCATCATATTGATGACATTTTCTAAGACTGTCCCACTGCTTAGCTAAGCTAATCCTAAGCTAATTTCTAAAACTTTTCTCCAACTACTGTTATTCTTCATCCATTATTAATTTTTCTTCAATGATTTCTCATGAACAAAAGTTTTCCCCTCCCTAAAAGAGTAAGAATTAAGTGCAATGACTTAATGTAGATGAGAGCTGCTGATAACACATCAGGAAACAGGGAATGCCCCCAGTGGGTTGGTCATGAGGGAGACTAATTTATTTCATGCACGTTTATTTTTGGCAGAAGTTCTTGCAAAATTCTTCTTAGATCTTTGCTCCCTATTCATTTACCCTTTCTTTGGGAACAGCCTAATGAGAAATCTCATCACAGAGACAAAAAACTAACAGCTGATATCAGATGATGATTATTAAGAATTACTAATATCCTAATACTATATACTAATGTACTAAGACTAATAGAATTACTAATATCCTA
>NW_016690242.1:2842345-2883142 GCF_001604755.1 Lepidothrix coronata
ACTAACAGCTGATATCACATGATGATTATTAAGAATTACTAATATCCTAATACTATATACTAATGTACTAAGACTAATAGAATTACTAATATAATACACTAATACTTGATCTGAGATGTCAAAACATGCACAAAAGAGCAGGGACATACAGAGACTTAAAAATTACCGCACAAAGCTTGTGTTGGGAGAAAGAAATACCAGAATTCAGAGAAAAATAAAAGAAGTGAGGTTTTCCCAAAAGCAATATTTTATCTAGACATAGATAAAGATATAGATATCTAAAGCTGAATGTTAATGTATTCAAGTACTATTTTTCAAATATTTTTGAAAAGTTAAAAAAATCATAAAGATAACTACACAGATGAGTGTTGGATTATCTATAAAATCAATACATTGAGGACATTCCTCAGCTGGTGACAGATATTCAATCAATTCTTTTGCCTATTCCCAATGCTTTATTGAATGGCCTGAACATAATCTCCTCATGTGAGGAACAGAGGCAGTATCCCCTTTTCCAGAATGGAGAGAACTGAATAATTTGCACATTATTTACCATTTCTAAGATTGTATGAAATGCAAAATGAAGTGTGAGCACAAATCCATCTGATGTCTAATCACCCTGTACATGCATGTGTATGTACTGAACTTAAAACTCTAATGTGTATTTTATGTTAAAAATCAAAGTGGTGTGAAGTGGCTGCAGTGTCATGGCTGGGTAGCAGCTGGTTGCCGTCCAATTCTGTTACATTAATACCCCTCCTCTGATAGAGACCTGCAGGACTTAAATGCCAGGCTGGAGGAAGTATTTATTTTTCTGAAACAACATCTGGCTCTTTAATGAACTCCACAGGTGGCTATGCTGGTGGTTTCTAGTCCCTTATGTGGTTAGGCCCTGTGTGGATAGCTTAAAAAGCCCTTCATGTCAATGACTGGTTCATTCAGCCTGAACTATTTTCGTTGGACTTAGTGATACTGTGGGCTCTGTGCAACCTCACCAAAGCCTCTCCTGAAGTAGGTGTTTAAAGGCATCTACAGTTCAGACCGGAAAAAGGGATGATATGTTTGTGTGCGTGAAGTTTAGCACAGGCAAGCTACCACCTGACCAGTCTTTCTGAAACTGTTTATCAAAGTTATAACATTTTTGGTTTTTAATAAGGAAATTAAACATATTATACACCTAAATTAAAAGAATATTTTAAGTCTGTAGAGTTAAGGACCCTAATTCAAAACATTGGAAGAATTAAAACTGTGAGGAAAATGTTCAGAGTCAAACAAACTAGTATTCTTTTCTTTTTAGAAATGTTTTTGGATACTTGACAAAGCTTTCAGATAGATTGTTTTAGAGTGGCTGTAATTTTCTGTAGGAAACTGAAGGTTTTGATTCACTAGCACAATATTGCCTCACACCATTTTTAGTGCTCCCCTCATAATAGCCCATTGTTAGCAACACATTTCATGCATTTCTTCACGCTTTCTGATTTTTCCCACTGGAGATATGAAAACGTTTGGTACCAAAAAAAAAAAAAAATCCTTAGCTTCTCATTGCTTTCCAACTTTTTACCTACACAGTGAGGAAGATAAAGGGCATTAATAACTACACCGAGAGAGCAGAGATCCAAGAACCAGGGGTTTATTCCATTTATTGTTCAATTTGGGCCAGTTAAATTGGTCAAAAAGTTCAGAGAGGCAGCTACTGGGAGATTTCATGCCAATAGAGAGAACTCCTTGGAAGTGTAAGTTGTGGAGCTGGTTCAAACCTATGCCAGATCCCAGCCTCCTAGGAACTTGGAGTTCAGTTGCTTAAACAAAACAAAACAAACAAACAGAAATCCTAAACAAACTAACAAAACCCTCAGACAAACAAAGACAGAAATAAGAAGAAAAAACAAGCAGCTTCCTAAGCAGCAAAAGAAAAGAAGCCTGGTTTCATCCGCCTCTTCTGAATTACCTGGTGTCCAATAGCACCACCGTGCTCTCAAGCATCACTTTCCCAGAGCAGGATGTAGAAGCTCCAGCTCAGGTTTAACCTAGGATAAGGGGAACATTAGTGTACATTTCTGTTCTGATTTTATGAAATCCTGAAAGTTCCTCAGGTGTAGGGATGCTCTTTTGGAGTGTTTATCTCTCTTTCAAACCAAGTTATCTTCCTTCTTCACTGAGGCAGTGCTGTATCCAGACTTTTGAATGCTCAGTGCTGAATCAGGATAGATTCAAGTCATGTGCCAGTGCCAGCTGAAGGCAATGACTACCCATCTCTGCAGTCCTCTGAGACTGGAGTTCCTTCTTCTGGGGAGTGACACATGGAAGAAATACATGCAGAGTTTCAGTCTGAAAATTATGAAGAAAAGCCCTGGATTTGGAATGGGTTGGGTAGTTGAACTAAGGAGGACCACAGAAATCACAAGGATCATCAAGTCTAACTCTTAAGTGAATAGGCTTGTGCAGACATTAATCCCATGACCTTGGCATTGTTTGCACCCTTCTCTAACCAACTGAGCTAATCTCAGGGTCAATCATTAGCCTCTGGATGTGAAGTATGAAATGCTATATGGTAGGATGTTTCTGCACAGCTGTGAATCCTCCCTGCGCTTTTCTTCCCCTGTCCAATGGGGCTGCAAACCCACCTGCACTTGCATAAAACAAGTGGCTTTCTAATGTTGTGGTGGGGAAAGAAAATGAAGGCTGAACATCTGGTTTCTGAATTATGGCTCTGATTAACAAAAACTATCCAGAATGAATGACCTCCTAAGAAGAAACCATGAACATGGAAACCATTTCTTCTGAAAGGAGAGTTTCCTTCTGAGAGATTAAGAAAAAAAAAACAGAGGAAGTGTTCAAGTCTACCACCTCACAAGCATGTCCTTTTCACACTAACCTATTGGATGAAGAACACCAATTCCTTGTGTGCACCATACTCAGGCTGGACATTAGGTGTTAATAAAATTTATTTTTTAGTTTACTTGACAAATGTAAGATGCAATTGATTACATTTTCATTCATTCTAATCGATGTGCACAATATTCTGTATAGGTTTCCCAAGTAGCCTTCTTCACCTGTATTTTCCTTACAGTTTAATTAATAATTGTGTGATTTTAATACAATTCATTAATCTAATTTTTGCAGTATGTTTTCTTTCTTTTTAAATGCTCTAGTTAAAAGTTCTACACCATATACACAGAATTTTCATGCCTTTGTTTCTATTGTAAACTAGACATTATCCAACCAAAACTATTTTAGTGGCTCTCTGACAAAATAAAACCATTTTTCTTTGGGGGGAGCAGGGAAAGATATTTTCAACTCAACAATAAAGATGAATTAAAACATTAAAATTTCTCCATCATTTTATCCATTTATTTTGCTCGTTCCCAAGTATCCATACCACTTAACTTTTTAAAGATATTATTTCTATAACTATTAATGTCAGGAAATCATATATCATGTTATGCAAATATCTCATTTTAGCTTGATTAATTTAGAAACTAAATTAATGGCTTAACAATACAGGAGGTGTCCTAATTACAGCTGTTTGTATAAAGCACAGTTGCAGTGTACAAACACAACAGAAATATTTTACTCAGTCACATTGAGTAATAAATAAATAAATAAATTTTCATCACAGATCCTTGTGACAGGAGTCCTAGATAGGACTGTCTTTAATAAATTATGACAGTAGTGTAGATATTTCACAATTACATACCTAAATCACTGGGTTATTTGGTTAACTGAGGGACACATGTTGGGATGAAATGCCCAGAGGGTGAATGTAGCTATGGGTCCTATCTGAATCAGTGAGGCCACCTGGGTTAACAAGGGTTTGGCAGCAGCCACAATCCTGCAGCGTGCCTCCAGCAACAGGCAGCTGATTTCAGCCTCCTTCTTTGAAAACCCATTTTTGCTATAAGGAAGGGGCCTATGACCATTCTAATGAAATCAGTGGACTTGAAAATTCAACCCCTTAGAGCTACTAATGAGCTATTTCATCAGTTCCAAGAGGTCAGCTACTAAACACCATGTCTAATTTGGAGGAAAATGTGCTGGATCTCTGTCCTGATCAAGGTTTAGAATCTCTTCAGAGATACAAAGATATACAAAGTAGGAGGCATACTACCCTAAATGACTATAGGTTGGGTTCGGTAATATGTGATACTGTCCTAATAAGATTCATATTGCTTTTTTGGATAAAGGCTTGCACAGTGGGTTTATCACTTGGTGACTTCAGTAAATTAGTTCTCAAAGTCTAAACTGAATCTTCTGAAAGCCTTCTGTGAGATCCATACGGTTTAATTTCTCTGTCACATGCCAAATCTGTGCAGCATTTTACCTGTAAGAGAAGGGGAAGGCATTTCCGAAACAAAGGGCTGGAGTCAGGTGCAAAAGACTTCTAGATCTGAAATATAATTTCAATAAACATCTATCTTTTGGAATTTTGCAGCTGAGAATAGCCTTGAACAGCCTCAGCTTTCACGCTTTTCATCTGAGCTCAACACACTTGTCTATTGAGGAATACAGCATATGGCAACTGCTTCATGCAAAGAAAAACACATAGGACGATTTCAGCAAAAATTCACAGAGGGCCAGGCCCTGAAAGCTCTTATTCTGTCTGAATAAAAGCCATCAATATAGGCCTGCCTTTTTCAGTGTAAAATCTGTTTCAATTCCTATTATTTCCGACCTATCTGGCAATCGAGTCAAGAGCTCGGTTGTCCTCTCAGCACCTCCTCTCTGGGCATCTTCTCAGTCAGCTGACGGGAAAGGTCTCTGCACTGCTGGAACCAGGGTCAGTGTAGTTGGAACTCCAGGGAAGGGAATCACTGATTTTCATGTTTGTCAAAAAAACAAGCCCAAGACTGGAGGGCTCAGAGCCCTTGCAGGGTGGCAGAGTGATGGCATTTGCTCTGCTTTCCTGCAGACACAGTTTGTCCAAGGAGGCCAGAACTTGGCTATCACTGATATCCCAGTTCACTCTTCAGTTGCCAGCATAAAGTGTTTTCCTATGGTTTCCAGCTTGGTCTTTTTCCCTCTAGTGCAAACTAGCAAAAATAACAGTAAATGCAGTTTAAATATTTTTCTTTCTCTCTATCTAAGGCAGAGAAGATATTAGCAGCATGAGGACTTTCACAAAAGAGGGAATATTAAAAAAAAAAAAACAAAAACAAAACAAAAAAAACCCCCACACTTTGAGAAGGCAAACTAAACTAAGCAGACTGAAACATGGGCATTCTTTCCATAGGTTTTTGTTTATACATGGAAGCATATCTCTCAGGCTGTGGCATTCAGCTGGCTACAGTTTCTAGGTTAATGAGAAAGGCCTTGCACAAATTCCAGCTCTAACACGTGACTGCTGCTTTTATGGCTATGAAATGAAGGAGGGGGGGTGTCCCACATTTATATTTACTTTTCTCAGCTAGAGGTTCTAAAGTGCCATTAATCCATAAAGTGAAGCCACTTATGACCAGGGAGCCAAGTGTACTGCAAAGCATCATGAATTTTTATTTCTCCATGGATGGGGATTTGCCTGGAGTGAACCCTCACCATTGCAGAGGATTCTTTATTTCAGTCTTTAGCTTTGCTCTGCAGGTAAAGTTGCTGGAGGTTGCAAGGGGCTCAATTGACATAGTTGTACAAAGCTACTGGCATTGAATTGCACTTACCTGAGACCTTGTCCCTTCAATTCTAGTAGCACATCCTTAAACACTTTTCATTCACACTTCCTCTTGTAATCCAGACACATTGATGTCCTCAATGATCAGCTACAGGTTGGTAAGGAAAATGAACTCACCCAAACAGCACTCCTTTTAACTTATTTTTCATATCAGTGTTAGAACAACTGATGACCAGCCAGAATTCACACTGAGAAAAAAAAAACAGTAACCATTTTCATGATTAAAAAAAAAATATTTCTTACATTTCTGATTTTATCCAATTATTTCAAAAAAGTCTAGTAAGTAGCAGGATGATAAATAGGTGTAATGACATTCTTCTAAAGTACTTGGCTGCTTTAGGAGTTTCTGTACTTCTCATTGAAGCAGGATACTGAATAACACTGAATTCGTGCCCATACTGAAGTTATGGGCACGAAACACAGGTGTATGTGTAACGTGATGACATGGGTTCCAAACCAAACAGAAATACAGTGCAATTTAACTAATGTGAATACAATTGCACAGTAATGAATTTCACCAGAATACAAAGGATGATGGTTTCTTTACAATGCAGGGTACCACAGGAGTGTTTAGTGTGTGTGTGTATGTGTTCATTTCTAGATCCTGTCTGAGATGCAGTACCTCAGTAAAGGAATTCTATTTCTTCTCCTAAATAATTTATGACCACTTTACTTACAGAAACCTCCTCACTTCCTTAGCCAACTAAAGTAAAATGTTTTAAAACATCACAATATGATAACTCTCCTGGGTTTAAGCCTGGAACTACTCACAAATCTGCCACTCAGGCTTCTTTTACTTATTTTTAATTCCACATTCAAATATAAATCACAAATGTTTTAAAGCTTGTCTGATAACAGTTTCCAGAAAGGTAGGAGTGGATGACTGCAACACAACAGGTCGATCCAGGTGCTGGCAGCGAGGTCCATCACAAGTCAGAGGTTCAGCGTGCATAGAATGAGGTCCAGCATCCTTCCTTGGAGTCCAGTCACAAGCAATAGGAGACAGGACAGAGACAAGACTACATTGTGGGTCAAAAGTCCGTGTGAGACACAACTTACCCACTGCACAGGGCCCAAGTCCAAGTCCAGGAAGCAGGACCAGAAAAAGGGCTGAAGAGAGAACATCTACAACATAACTCAGGGAAGGACTGATGATTGCAGGCTGTGCTGGAATGGGGGTCCTGGGACTACAGGTGAGGGTGAAGGCCCCAGGGTGAGGTTGGTCACCAGTAAGGCCTATTAGTGGCCTCAGAGTCCTGACAAATATCTACTTTAGGGGTGATATCTTCTGAGTTGGGGAGAATAGCATGGAGAATGCTACTGTTCAAAGCTTTTGCATTTCAGTCTAGACATCTCCAGATGCATGACAGTACAGAGTGCTTCTCCGCACTTTATCTGCAATGGTCCATTGTCTGATATAATTTTCACCATTTTGCTGCATTAGACACTCATACTATGGAAGTGCAGTGGGACATTTCTGTTGGGAACATACCCCATCTGTCTCATTAGCTATTGCTTTGAACAGTCAAAATGTTCAAACTGAACAGGAATAGAGAAATATCTCAGCCTTCCCACAACATGCACTGTACATGTCACCTCTGCAGAATGGTACATTCCTCAGGTGATTTTTCTGAATTTTGGAGGTATTCCCTTTTTCTTTTGCTATAAACATAGAGACATGAATGCTCTTTTCTGATGCAAAACCAGTCTGCAAACCACCGGCGACATTTTTACACTCCCACAAGCACAAGGAGCCAACAAAACTTCTTTGCATTCCTATGATCCTCTCAGACGTGGGACATACGTGGCAAGTTGGGTCCTGTGCTGCTACCCTGCCCAGGAAGTGAATTTCAACATAAAAGATCGATCAGTAACTGCAGAGGCTGGAAGCCTTAGTTGCAAGCTTAGTCCATTTGACATCCCCTGTAGAACTGCTCTGTCATGGTGAGGAAAAATGGAATAACAAAAAAGTCAACAGATATGCCACTCAAGATTTTAGTATTAAAGCTGCATAAAGCACTGTGGAGTGTGAAGACTTACTCAGCAGGAAATGCAGCCATGGAAATTCTTGCAGTGGGAAAACTGGACTCTCCTTCTCCACCTTCGTTTCAGACTGCACAAACATCACAGGAAAAAAAAATAATGAGGACTTTTAAATCTTCCTAAACCTTCTTCTTGCTCCTGAAATTCAAGGGGTAAATGCAACTGCATCCCTTCTTATTAACCAAAGGTTCTTTCTTTTGAAAAAAATCACAGAAAATTAAACAGTACAGTTGCAGAGTTAAGGCAAGGCAACGTAGAGTGAACTAGTCTTCATTTTTAAGAGAACAACAGGAGTGAACCTCTCATATAAAAATTAAATCACATCCAAAGCCAGTCATTATTTTAGCTTAGAATAGCCTTTTTGCACAACCAATGCATCGCCAGCAATCTGTTTATTCCTATTGTGTTTTTTGTTTGATGTTAAGACAAAGTTCCTAGGGTAGGAGGCTGGAAAAGAAAATACAATCTCTTGCTACAAACTGTTAACAGACTCTTGCTTTGCTTTGCTCACTTTAAGTATTTTGCTTAGTTTGGCTCATAACCCTGTTTTTTCTGGAAACCTCTCATTTTTCTTTTAGTCTGCCTTCCAAAACCACAGTGCACTGAAAAAGAATTTTTACTATGGTGCTTCTCTGCTTCAAGGAATGGTCACTTTATACATTCCTGTATACTTGCACCCTACATTTTTGGGACCATATTTATAAAAATTTAAAATATTTATTCCATTGTGTTTTTATTTTTTTGAAAAGCAAAGGACAGGAGTTTCAGCTAGTTAATGGGGGACAATCCAGCTGGCGTCTCCAGTGGAAATGATTACAGCAGAAACATTTGCAAACACTTAAGCGTGGGCTCCCATGATCCTCAGCAGAAAAGTCTGAAAACAATTCAAAATAAATGTAGTGGGATCTAAACAGGGAAAGCAGAAATGAAAGATAATTTGCAGCAAATGAAGGAGAAGCCTTTCTCACCGTTCAGAGTCTATTAGCTACAAGATTTTAGAGTTATTTCATCAACCCTCTTAGAAATGCATGGAAAATTAACACGTATAGAGCCTATACATATTCTGCAGCTCAGCTACAGTCATCCACATCTGTTTCTGGTTTAACCTATACCTCGTTCTGGCATGGATTCAAAGAGCAGCAGTGGAAGTGAGTCTGGGTCTGGGACCGGACTGGGGTAAACGGATGCAGCTCCACTGAAAGAACTGCAGCTAAGTCAGCTAATAGTGTGGTGTTACATTTCTAGAGATATGTATTTCTAGAGTTTTTCTCCCTTTCACTTCTTCTGTGTCCAATCAACTCTTCTGCACAGGAAAAATAGTGTCCACACCTTAGCCATAGGATTCAGTCCTATAACCGTATATGAACTTCTGTGTAATGCCAAAAGAGGAGAGCTTAAACATTATTCTATTTGGAAAACAGTTAATGTTCCTATCAGATTTTTGATTTTTGCATTTAAGTGGATCGTTCATGTATTTACAGGTACAGAAGATGAGAATACCATATGATGTGTATATGTGTTTGCACATATATGTGCATAGTATGTTTGTATGTATAAAAAGCATTTAATATAAAAGTAACTCAGCAGCAAATGCCCTTGTAAAAAGTCTCCTGTACCAGAATAAGCTACACGTTCCCAGTTAAGTAGGTAACTTCTCATGCTGCAACATGAATAAGCTGAAAAGTGGAGAAAATCATCTCTTAGGTTCCTTCAGCATTTTATCTCACAAGACTGAAGTGTTTCTGTAAATTTTTCACACCATTCCTCAGGTTTTAGTAGTGAATTGCCTCCAATTCACATAATTTTATCCAGAGTTAAACTCTACATTATTTTTATTTTAAAATGTTTTTGAAGGACCCAGGACTTTCTGTGAGAAGGATTTTTCAAACAGTAATAATTTATGGAAAGAAAGCCAACACAAATATTCTTTTATAGCCTAAGTATATAGCCTAACTTTTGCATATTTCCATGTTTTATAAGTAAAACTTGGTCTTTTATTTAACTTCCAAAAATTAATTTTTAGTAGTAAAAACATTCTCAAATTTTCAAAGCCTCTTAGTGCTTCACAACAATTCTATTGAATTTATTCTTACAGTATGATTTCAGGACAAGGACCTGTTGCCCAGTCAAATATGCCCATGAGCATCCTTATGTTGCCAGGCTTTCTCCAAAGAAAAGTAATTTAGGTGACAGAGGTATAGCTACTGGACCTCTTAAATGCTCAGCTAATGTAAAAGTCTAAGCATCCACATTGTTGTAGGACTTCACACACATACATACCTATATCTAAGTGCTAGATGGGCACAAATTAAAGAGGTTTCATTAAAACCTCCTTGTCTCCACTAACTGAACTAGTATTTGCTCAGTTCAAGGTGCAGAAGTCACAGTCTTCATATAGAGATGCAGGAGCACAGAACTCAAGCTGTTATATGGAATTATCAGCCAAATACTGGGTTCTGGCACCTGCTTCAGCAATTCCTCGTATGTTTTGCATGTAGCAATGACGAAATGATGCTGAAGATACACTAAAGTGTTGTCATACAGGGAGCAGCTTTGGCCTGGAAATCCCAGTTTCACGCAGGCTCCTAACTAAAGCACCATGGGATATCCTTTCTTTTAGAAGAGAGGCAAGATTTGGGTCATATTCCAGTGTCATATGTTTCCTACTTATTGTCCATAGTAGCATCTATACTAGTAGATATGAGGAGCAAGGTCTATTGCCTGGGCCTGTGGACCTCTGGCACAACAGATCTCATACCCATGTAGCTAAACCCTCTGCACCTAAACTGAAACTAAGCCCTTCCTTTGCGATTTGGGGGAGATGGTGTGGGGTGAAGTGAAAGCACACTGCAACTCAGCCCAGCGGTGGCTGGCTCTTACATAGAGGAGCTGTAGCTTTTGGGAGGGAGAAGCTACAGCCAGGAATACAAATGAAATAACTGTAGGCTTTTTCATAAGTGAAACTGTACACCTAGTCAAGAAATCCATAGTGACTCAGGAATATGACCCACATCTCACTGGTTGGTAACTACAGGGTAATTCTTCCTCTTCCTAAATTTGCTACCTAAATGACTAGTCAAAGCAGATTGGGAACTATTTGGAAAAATAGTGCTTCCATTTTTATGTTCACCATCAACTAAGATGAAGGCGCAAACAGTAAAGATTAGACCTATGGCAACCTGCTTAGGGAACTCTTCAGTAAGTTTCATTTTAAGTCCAACACAGCATAATATATTTCACTGGTGGATTCATGATCTTCTCTTTGGTTTTTTTTCTTTGTTTGTAACTGACTTTCAATGCATCCAGGAGGAAGTCAAAAGGAATGAAAATGAGTGAACACTGAACAAGAGAAATTTTCATATGTCCTAGAAAGAATGGTGGAGAGATACTACATTTGGGGAAGATGGAAAGGAAAAGTTCTCAATAATATAATTTTTCTTAAAAGAGAAGACCTTAATACAGGATAGCTTTGAGTAATTCTAATATAACTGAAGCAGCAAAGCAATAGGAAGGTGACACATTCAGTAGAAGATTTTGCATATGTAAAATGAAATGTGGGAAGTTTATAAATAGGGATTCCAGTAAGAAATCCCAGACTATTATTTAATAATTTGTAAATGTAAATTAAGCAATGTGAAAAAGATGAATATTTAAATGGTGAACTGATTGAAGTGAGAAGCTAAAGCTTGAAAGGGGACGTTTTGCAGTACAAAGTTTGCCTGATGATTTTGTGAGGCAATTCAGCTTACTAAACTGCCAGAAAACAAGTATAAAAATAAAAATCATTGGTTTTTGGCTGGTTTAGTGAACGGAGCTTGTTCACCAAGAGTTAGATGAGAGCTCAGCCTGGCAAAAGAGAGACGGCACATCCAGGACCACATGGGAATGGAACCAAATTTTTGGCAGCTGTTGAGATGTCAGTCCATCAAATGCAATTGTACCATAAGTAGGAATAACACTGGGTGCTCTAAATACTTTGTCTTTAAATGCACTAGACCTACCATACTTCACATTTTAAATACACAGGTACAGATGCCACATGAAAAGGAGACAGATCCCATAAGAAGAAGAATACATAGGTACTACAGAAACTTTTTTAGCTCAAGATTTTTTAGCCATTTATTCCAACTGTTTCACCCATCCTCATAACAGAGAAATTCTGTAAACACTAGCTCACTGAAAGCAGTAAAGCTCATATTGCTTATCCAGATAGATTACATGGGCACCTACAGGTGAAAGTAGCAACATGTTGCATCAATTATTCCTGGTATCATCTCTAAACCAAAGAAAACATTTTGGAAAAAAATTACAAAAATATCCCCCCCTCTTTTTTTTAATTATGTGAATAAACTTTAGATCTTAGTTGTTTCATAACTTTAGATTTTTAATTTGTTAATCTGTAAAGACTTTCTGTAGTGTATTTTCATGTATTCTCTGAATACGTGCTGCTGGGAGTAGCTAAGTACAGAGCAAACACATAACCTTGAGTCATTAATGACCCATTTAAATATTCATCAGAATTAGAGGAATAATATACTTCTCTTTATTTTTTTGTAATTCCATCCTGCCAATCAAAAGGATATGCAGAGAAAAAAACCTTTTCTTCCTTCCTTTTGAAAAGAATCTTAGGAAGATATCGTTGCTCTACAAGTATTTCACCATCATATGAACAACCAGTTTTTGCACATTTAGGATACATCTAGTTCTGTATGTAGTAATTTAAAGGTTTTTACCAAACTATAGCATATAGAGAAAACAAGAAAATTCTGACAGATTTATTGTTTATGTTTAGTTTGCTTTTCATATACACAGATTAAAATACAGCTTTGCTTCTACATATATATGACACATGATAAAACATAGGCTGGCCCTTCCCAGGCATCACCACTGCCCAGGAATAAGCAGGAATGGCTAGGGTCAATCTTCACATCCATCAGCAACTCCCATGTGAGAAAAAAAAAACAACACAAGTTGACTACTCATTCCCAAGGAGACAGTCATAGCAGGTTAAGTCCAGGATGTGATTTCAGTCCATGAATCCTCCTACCACATGGGAGATAGAAAAAAAAAAAATAATAAAAATCTGTCAAGCTTTTCTCCAGCTTTTCCCTTATTAATCTGAGCAGGAAACCCCCACTCATCATTTGTGAATCTTCTCCAGAACTCAATTCTCCCCAGGTCCCCGAGGGAGTTCACTTTCCAGGTCAAACACAGAGCTGGCTATGTGCTTTCTAGGTATTGCAGGCACAACATCACAGTAGCACTTTGTGGGGACAGGCAGAGACTGCTCTGTGCCTAATTTAATGTAACACTCTCCCGCCTGCTCAATGGGAATTGTGTGGCCACTGCAGATATTTCATGTTCAAACTATGGAGGGGAGGGCAGAATGAGGCTTTTCTCCTTTATTCAAAGCCTCATAATTTTAAGTGTAGATTCTGAGGGCTGAACTGCCCATGGAGCCCAAAAGAAACGTAATGATAAAGGAATCCCATTGCAGCAAGAGCAGCACTGCCACATGGCTAACTAGCTGGAACAAATCACACTACTGCTCTCCAGCCCTCTCCTTGAGACACAAGCAAACGTGGCTCAGCAGCAAGTTCTCCAAACAAGGGCTCCAGTTCCCAGATGGTAGGATTTCAAGGAAACAGCCTAGGACTACTAGGCTTTCTTGTGAAAGTATTTCCTGGTCTTCTTTCTCCCCCATCTTTACACTTGCAAATCCCTTTCTGAGGCACTGCCTGCCAAGGCACTCTAGGATCATGCTGATAGGAATCAGAACAATCTTTTCAAGGCTTATTTCTCTTCAGCACCTGTACCACCAGGTCCATGGGCCAGACAGGTGCTTCTGACCATGGTCTTCCTTAGAAATTGAAGCATTCTTTGTTTTTCAGACTGTTTGGTAGCAGTCACCATCTGTTTACTCCAGACTAATAAGGAGTGAAAAGGAAAAAGCATTATCTGATATGGAATGCAATTAAAGGGGGAGGCCCATTCAAGCAGTTATGTGAAGCAATTTCCAACAATTCACATTTCAGCAATAAACCCTCATCTGTATTAAAAGTCAGTCTTCAAGAAATAAAGCTGTTTCCAGCCTTATCACAGTGTTGAATGCAATTTGCTGGAGAACTAAGCATTTCTGATAATTTACGATATAAAATATATAGATGGTTGGTTTGTTTGGGTTTTTTATATGCAGAAGTTGATTGGGGTGATCAAAATAGGATATATTTTTCAGGAAGAGTTTGTTATCAACCAAGGTCATTTGGCCAACTGGCACACAGAGGTTATATCTTTCTGAGAACAGCAAGACAGTAAAGTTAACATCTCTCTAGGAGTGACCACATCCCAAACTATAGGAACCAAAGTAATATGAATTGCCAGTGAGTTTCAGTCACATTGAATGCTCTCAGTAAACCTACACCCAAGCACTTCACAATTTCCTAATTTACTCCTAATTTTAAAAGCATTTTGTGTTTTTCTTTAGTTGCAGGTCATGGAGGCAGGTGAATAAATGTTCAAGAAGTATGGTGCACACAAAGCAATTACTCTGAATAAATTGCCACTGAAGGCTAAAATCTGAGTTTCATTTGACATTATGTTTAAATAAGAGATGACTGCCAGCTGCCACATCCAGACAGAGAGTACTGTTGAACCAGTCCTTCCCTGCTGCCTTTCATATATATCTCAGAGTAAGAGATATATTTAGTTCCTTAATGTGTGTGGTTAAAAAACTATGAGTCATGTGGATTTTGCTGAAAGATAAATGGTTATTACACTGACCAAAGGGTGTGCCCTCTGAGCTTTCAACTTTGGGGTCCACGTTCATATGCTGCAAGTGAACTGACTGTGAAATGCTTCATAGCATTGATGAGAATGAGAGGAGCAGACAAATTGAAAGGTTTTATCGTCAAAAGTGGGTTCTAACAAAAAAAAAAATGGGTTCTAATATCTCTGCGTTATTTTAAGCCCCCTTCTTTTCAGGTAAGCTCGAACATATTGCTGACCATTTCTGTTGAGACTTCCTCTGAGACTAGCATTCCTTTTCCTTTGAAGGGCTGCTTGAAAGAAAAGAGTGGTTTAAATACTATTATTTATAGTGATCACTGTCTCTTAATTTTTCATGATGCTAAAAGGTTCTTAGTGGCTTCTCTCACCCTCCTCTCTTACTACACCTCAGAATAAGGAGAATACTCGGCATGAAACTCTGCCTGAATACGGAAATCCAGGAGTTGCAAGCAGTTTTAGTGGGAGGAAGGAAGGGGAAATGGCTGCAGCTATAAAAGAACATTCAGAGGGCTGGAGATGCTGTATTCCCAACAGCTGCACTGCATCAAGGCAAACCACAAAATAGTTTTGCAGTGGCTCCCTAGAGCACAGTGGAAACAAAAGTCAGACAAGGCTGGTTTGGGTGTTGGGTTTTTTTGATGGTAGAGGACAGGAGGGAGAAGGGAAGAGAAAGAAAAATTGTGCCAGTATATGTATACGCAGCTGTAAATTTATAGGTAGCTGGCAACACTGCACTTTGTGTTACCCATTTGTTGTGATTTCCATGCAGAGTTTTTAGGGTAGAATTCATGGAGTAGTCAGTTGCAGTATTAATCTACTAATATAGACAGCAGCAAACATAAAGGAATGTCTAAGGATGTAGATAACTTTGATTCTCAAACTCTGAAGAAATTTCATTTAATTTACTAGTTACACCAGGTTAAAACTAGTATAAATGTCATATATTCTTGTTGTGTCTTTATTCTCCTCCTCTGATTCTCCACAAAAATACAGACCCTGTTGTCGTAAGAAGAAGATGCCTTGATTGTCTGTGGCACTGGCTATAGCTGTTCAGATACTTCTAATGAGAGGGTTAAGAAAACTAACTCCTCCCAGGACATGAAAAACTTCAGCTGAAATCATAAGAATGTCTGAGCTGAAGTTCCGTCTCCCTCCCTGCCCCCATTCTGCACTTTATTTAAATAAACTATTTGGCTTGGAAAACATTCCTTGGGTCTAATCTGACTCATGATTTCTCTGCTGCTTTAAAACACCAGGCAACTAGGCAAAAGTTTCACTCTACCTCATCTGCTGGGGAAAAAAAATGCAGCTTTCCAGTTCCTTGAGGGCAGGGATCTCAGTCCAAAGTCACCACTTTGGGTGATGCCTGTTGCATGACATGTAAAGAGGGAATATAGGCGCTTTCCTAGATTTCCTAACTACACTCTCGGAGGGACATGAGCTGATGCAGTGCTGGCTGTGAAAAACTCTTACTTTTACTTTTGAGTTGGTTTTTTTTCCCCTTTTTTAAAAACAAGTTTTTGGACCAGTCCATCAAAAAGTAACTTTCAATCAGTTCAGAAATAAGACTGACCACTCCATATAAACCCCAACTGAAAACTTTTAATGTAACAGGGAGAGTGTTTCTAGTATTGACACCACAGCGAAATCATGATTTTGTTAATGTGTTTACTTACTAAACAAGTAGAGATTTAGGTCCTCCCTCTTCTAAAGAGCACAACAAACTCCCACAGTTACACTGTTTCAGACGAACACAGGTATAGACCCATACAAACAATAAAATTAAGATATGTTTACGTATCGACTGTTTATGTTACTCTCTGTGTTCACACACCGAGTCCATATAAACTGCAAACTAATGCAATTTATCTTAGTCCTTAAGGGAATAGAGATAAAATAATTTCATTTTCCCGCGTTTTTCACAGATTATTCATCGTGCTCAGAGAAACTGATCACAGCACAGCTGGTGACAGATTATTTGTTACATCACCTGTAGGCAGCAGTTTACATCTTCGTGCTTACATTGTGTATATAAAGACTTGCGAAGACTGATAAGGCTCTGTGTTTCTTTTTCAAGTTAGTGCAGCTGTAGAGTATTTTATTCCAAGGAGTGGCATATGCTTCATCTGCCATCAAAGGACACACAGTATGACAAAGAAACTATTTTAATACCTCGTAGCAGTGAAAAACAGGAGCTTGTAGAATAGCAGGTGAAGAGTTCTGTACGAGCTGGAGCAAACCAATCCATGTCATCTCCAGGACCTGCAGCTCTCCATTACCAGTTGTTTAGACCCAGTTGTGTTAACTACTTCATAGAGAATAACCCAGAACTAAAGTAGAAAGTGATGCTTATTGCTCTACAGTGCTTGCACCAACCCCCTCAAGGCCATCTTTGTCTGCTGATGCACCTCCTCTCATGCCCTCCTGCTGTCTTTCCCACACAGCAACCTACTCCTGCTTCCCTCATAGCTGCAGCTCCCAGCCTATCAGGAGAGAAGCAGATGTTTGATACAAAACTCTTCACCTTCCCTCTGTCTCTTTTCCATGCTATCCAAGGGATCCTAGCTGTTTCCCCACCACATAGCACCCAGCTTGAAGTACAGGAAGTATGCAAGAACCCAGGTCAGTTAATTAAGAAACAAGTCCCGGAGGTTTTTGGGGGGTTTTTTTGTTTGTTTGTTTGTTTGTTTGTTTGTTTTTTAATGTGGCAAGTCCAGGAACTATGGACACTTCTACAGTGCTGCTTTCTTTGAAAGGTGGTAGTGTGAGTAGGACTGAACCTCAAGAACAGATTATATCACATATACATACATACATATACAGGCATACTTGGTAGGCAGAAAGGCTGCCTTAAGACATCTCCTGACCTTGGCCACAACTTATCTAAGTCCCTCTCTGCATCTTTTTCCTGGGTTTTGTTTTCTATTCCTGCATTAAAATGCAAGATGTGTTTACATTCTGCCTACCCAAGAGACTTTTGCAAATCTCTGATCAGCATGATCATATAGCAAAACAGTGGTGAGCTAGCTCTCTTTAAACACACATATTGTTCAAATTAGGGCTTGAAGACAAGGACTTCCTGTTTGCTCTGATTCTTTTACAGCCTTACTTGATGAGTAAATCCTCTGCAAGGGACAATATAATCCATTTCTGGCAAACTCATTAAGAAGTATATATAAGAAATAAAAATAATAGCTAGAGCACAACCACCTTGCTGTGGTCCAAACTGAGCGTCTTAAGCCTTCAGAACCATAGTCAGCCACAAATTTCTTCAGAACTGACAAATAAAGAGCAGGTCTTCAAGACATCATCTAAGTGGCATTTTAATGGCCAGACAACCTCTGCAAATACCTTTGTAGTGTGAAGACAATTGAAAAGCCGAATTATATCCACTATTGAATTCAGATAATGAGAATGCCATTTCCCAACCTTATTTTTACACCAACTCAGTAATAAATATTCTGCTTGGTGGAAGTATAAATATTCAAGGATCACATACAATAGTGGTAAGCAGAGTAACAGGAGTGTACAGGTGATGACTGAAAGATAGCTCTTGACGTATTAATTACTTGGAGAGATGTAATGCCCAGGTGTAGGTAGGGCTGAGTGAACAGGCACAACACTAAAGGTTCTGACTGGTATTAGAGCTCAGACACAAGGTCTGCTTGTGCCAAAACATTAACATTTCTGTGTCACTTGAAATTAAGGCAGGGTTGACTAAGAAGAATATTTAGCACTATTGTTGAACTGCATATCTTCAAAGGCCTGCACCAGCATGAAATTATTAGCTGCATTACATCTCTGTAAATCATGTAAATGAAGGCTCTTGTATGCATTACGCAGGGGGAGAAACAAGGACCCAGGAGGTAAACTGTCAGAGGTTAATAGTAAATCAGTACCTTCAGATGTTGATAAATGCTTGACTTCTGGTCCCATGGCAAATACCATCACAGTGTCTTTTCATGTAAACTGTATAGAAACGTTCCATTTGTTGCAGGAAATAAGGAAATCATATGGAATCTTTATGACCCCTTGAAATTATGGGATTCTAAGGTCTGTTAAACTGGCAAATAGTGTCTCTAACTGACCTGTTTGAATTTGTTGACCACATTAATAGCCTGAAAACTGAATATTGATGTATGCAACATGTTTATCATATAACTCATTAGTTAGATTTCTAAATGAAATTTGGTTTAACTAGTAATATGGAGCATGGGAAGTAAAACAGCAAAAGAAGTTAAAAACCAAGAGAAGAAAACTTTGAATCTTATACTGCAGCAAGTGAACGGAAAGGTATTCTTCACTTTTTATCAGCCTAATTTTGGCAAGGATATTGAGAATCAGAGCCAAAGTGCTGTCATTTTTAGTAGTGTGATTCATGCACCAGCAAAATTCTCTGGTGTGCTGCACTAGATTCTCCCAGGTGTGAATGCAATCATTCTTTAGTTCTGAATCTCTAATAAGTGATCCCCCATTCCTGCTCTGAATTAATTTAGGAGCAATTGTTACTTTGGTGGAATAAGAACTGAGAACCTGAAATCTGTGTAAAACTTGGTACGGTTTTATTTTTAGTGAACAATTTTTCAACGGTCAAATGCAGCTATGTATACAAACAAATAAGCTGGAAACTAGAGTTTGGGGGGGTTTTGGGTACAGGTTTTTGGTTTTCATTTTGGTTTTGGTTTTGTTTGTTTGGAGTTTGCGTCTTTTTGTTACTTAGAGGAAACAGAGCTCAGAATACAATACTGGTTGAAAGAGGATGATGGATGTAGAGAAAAAGACTAATCATGAGGAAACAATTAAGATATTAAAGATAAGAATTATTAAGTAAAAATAGTTTTCAGTCATCAGTCTAAAGAAGGAAATCAGATGAGGATGTAGTTGGAGATAGTTGTTCACTCTCACATATTGCTGTTTTTACCACACATACTTGCTACTTCTTTTTAGTGTCCTGATGGGTTTCATAGGCAGGCTAATGTCTGTTTGGCATCTTCACTGCCGGTCCTGGAGGAAGGGATTTCCCACCTCACCATCTTTGAGATATCCCCATCAGTCAGGAACAAAGGCCAGCAATAACAAGACAGAATTGCATCCATTGCATCCACCTTTAAAGGTGGCCTACTTTTTGGCAACCTTTCAGTGATAAGATGGTTGCTTTGAAGCTTTTGATACAGAATTTCTCAGAACCTGAAATGTTTGACATCAAGGTATACTTCTCCTATTCTTGAGATATTGTTACAACCTTAGTTGAAAGAACAGAGAGCAAACCTAAATTTAGCATAAATATCAAGAATGTCATTCCTCTTGTCCCAAACCCGTGGTTGTGCCTGAAAAAGGGACAAGACTGTGTGTTTCCCTTCAGCAGAGCTCTTCCCTGCAATAGGGGCAGCAGTTCCAGCAATGTGGAAAGAGCTGAGAAATATGAGAGTCCAGAAACAAAGCAATGAGAGTTCAGCTGGGCAACCCCAATCAGAAATCATCTGGAATGTGGCAACACTAAGTTGCAGGATAAGTTATGGATTTGGAAGCAGCTAAGGAAAATTAAATTAACTCACGGCAAAGAAAAAAAAGATATACATTCTCCGCTGCAGTTTCCTTTTCCCTTTGTTCCCACTCAGACTCCTCTAATGATCAAGTATCTGTACAGTGAGATTGGAGTTTGCATGAGAATGACCATACAAATCTTGCCCCAAGCTGATGATACAGAATATACAAGGAGATTTCAAATTTGCCTCTGTGTGACATGAGCATATGCTCATATCCTTGTACTCAGATGCTCTAAGATATTTCTCTAATCTGCAGCAGGATACCTTATTTATCTTTTCAGTGAATAGGAAGTAGAAAGTTGTGAGAAGGACATCCAAAAGTAATTAACACATATTATTTCGTCTGCATCCTCCTTCCAGACTGAGGGATTCTAACTCTACATGAAGCAGAATAGAGATCTGTCCATAGCTTCTGTAGGAGATGAAAGCATTTCAGGATGACATGAGGTGGAAAGTTTCAGTCATGGAAAACCCTGGACTGACTGGGTAGTGTTGTTGCTGAATATGACTTACATCTGCATGCTGCCTCATTTTTCAAAGTAGGATTTAAATGCACTTGAAAACTATACCCATGGCCTGTGGGAATTTAGCTTCAGAAGCTAACTTCATTGATGTGCACCGTCTGAAACAAGCCTTTACTTGCACTGCTGCTTATTTTTGACTGTCAGTATGCATAACAAGTGGTATCTGTGTAATGAAGGATCAGGTTGAAGGTACTTCCTTTACTGAGACAGATTTCTTTCCTTTAAATTGTGAGTTATGTACTTTTTGTTATAGCTGAAATTTATCACTTGATATGAAAAACTTCCTTTTATTATTATGCTAATTGAAACTCAGGACTTGAAGATAAAAAGACTGATTCACCTGCTATGAACAGTTATGGTTCAGGGTGCTTTTGATGGTTTGTTTTCATGTTGTGTTTTTTACTTTACTTGTGCAACAAACTTTTTCACTAGTTAATTTCAAGGCAAGGTATCAGTGATTTGGTAGTCTCCTTTTACATTTCCTCTGTGATTTTGATCACTATAATAATTGTATCAAGCAATAATTAGAGTTTTATATAATATCATCCACAATATTCCATGCAAATACATTTTCACACAAAAAATAGAGCTCATGATCTTCTTTGCTTACTTTCAATTGCTCCACTGATCTCTACCTCTTCAATTTTCCAGTGCATATTTGATTCATGTAGTTCTGAGTCCTTGACCTTATCACCCCCAAGCCTGTGGAGAATTTGTAGGAATGGATCTAACAGACCCGCTTCAAGTGGTGTTCATTGCATTTTTTTTTCTCTTCTCTCGTAAAATTCTGAAAGTCCACAGGAGTTGAGGCTCTGTGTCTGTTCACAGTGCTATGCCATAAAGATGCAATGGAAATTTTTTAATACTGTGATTTGATCCCCACTTTAGCAATATGCTGATTAACAGTGGTACAAGCTTGATATACTAGAACTTATTACCACATCTCCAACTTATTTATAGTCTGTCTACACACATCCATTAATGTGTGTGTTGATATAGAGAAAGCATTCTCACCAGCATTACATTAATTTGCTTTTGCTAGAATTTACTGAGTCTGTAAAGTAAGATACATGGGTATCCCCCAGAAATGCCAAGGCAGTGAAAAGAATTAAAAAAAAAATTATTTAGAAGGCCAGAATATGAGAAGCTTACAAAAACCTCACAATGCTGTAGAAGCACTGGGCCCCAAGGAGAAAAAGCAAGTTCCCACCCACTCCAGGGCCTTTAGTATGCTCTCTGTTTTTCCCCTGCCTTCCCAAGGCCTCTGTGCATGTCTGCTAGGGTTATCTCTCTCCAGCATAGCAGAGAGAGATAACACAGCTCTCTCTGCAACTTTCTCTGAAATGCCAAAAGGAAAGGGAAAAAGGCTTTCTAAGCAAAAAATGGGTTCTAGCTTCCCATTACAAATTCTTCCAAAAGCACTACTATCCTTACAGAGTCTGATGATCATCTTAGAAGGACCACCTGCCTTAATTTTATCTTGCCTCCTACTTTTGTTGAGAATTTTGATTGCCTTAAGACAAAATTCTGCGACTGGCAAAAAGGCAGAAAAACCATAATTAGATGATTAAAGATGAAATTTAAAAAAAAAAAAAAAAAAAAGAGAATTTTACTGAGATTACATTTGTTCTGAAACTGTCCATTTTTATACAGAGTCTGATGATCATCTTAGAAGGACCACCTGCCTTAATTTTATCTTGCCTCCTACTTTTGTTGAGAATTTTGATTGCCTTAAGACAAAATTCTGCGACTGGCAAAAAGGCAGAAAAACCATAATTAGATGATTAAAGATGAAATTTAAAAAAAAAAAAAAAGAAGTAAAGAATTCTGTGATGAAGCTTAAATACTTAAGAGATATATAACTATACTGAATATGGGCCTGGTTCTAATATTACTGAAGTCAATGTGAGTTTCTATCATATTATATGACCATGAAAAGAATCAGAGCCAATGTAGAAGAATGTTTATAACAGCCATGTAGCTTTATTAAATGCTATAAGTGTAGTCCAAATGGACTTCAAAAATATAGTAAATTATCATAATTAATAATTGCATTATGATTGTGTAATAATTGCATCAGTGTCATAGAGCAATAGATTGAGTTGAGTGACCTGAAGACAGGTCTATGTGTCCTGAATTTATTTAAATGAGAGAAATTGGTTTGGCTTCAGTAACAATCAACTGAGCCTTCTATCAATATATGAACCAAGTCTTTGTTTTGACCTCCTCAATTCCTAAAAATGTAACCTTTGAGGAACAAATAAGAAAAATAGAAAAAAAAAAAGAGAGGAAAAGCAGTATATACTTTAAATAAGCAAACACCTCCCAGAAAGCTCACTGACTGCTGCTGTGGAGGTTTACCCCTTTTGAGAATGATAACTAGGCAACTCAGTTTCAGTGAAGCAGCATTGAGTCATCTTCTGTTTTGCCTTTACTTATGTATAATTGAGGGAAATTTTCCATTACGTTTATCTACTGATCCCTTCAACAGCACTCCCCCCTGGGCTGCTGAGCTGCTCTCTGCCTATCAGTTGTTCTTTTTTGAGAATCCATGACCATTACTCCTGCTGAGAATAACAGATGATGATTTATTTCAGCTATAGACAGCCACTGTGGCAGATACTGTGGAACAGAAACTAAAAGAAGCAGCTGCCATAGCTGTTCACATAGAACCTGTTTATTTCCCATTAGAAGTCCATTTGCTGGACTACTTCTCCAAAGCCACTTTAAATTATTCTGAAATAACTGTCTTAAAATACCAAAGAAGTATTAGAAGTCAATGGCTATGAGCTGTTTGCACAAAGAACAATGTTCCTGCTTCCTTACGATTTACTAGCACCTTATGGACTCCCTCTAAATGGTGATCCACAGAGCAGTCAAGTTGTGGCTCTATGTATCTGTGCTACGCTCTTTGATCTCTTTAGTCCTACATGGGAACAGTGTCCTGACTACAGGAGCCTTTAGCATACCTGCCCCTTCAACACAGGGTGCAGAGGACTGGTAGAAATTCCTTGCACTATCTTATCTCTCCTCAAGACTTTCCTATAAGAGCATAGCACAACTTTTTTGTTGTTTTGTTTGTTTGGTTGTTTTGTTTGTGGGGTTTTTTTTAAACAATGAATTGTGGTGATGGGGATACATGGTGCTGCTTCCACGTTTTCTTCACCGACAAAGTACAAGTCTCCTTGTTATTCAAAGCAAGATACTGGCTATAACCAAGCTAAGATGTGAAGTCCAGAATCATAAACAATTTTATTAAAGATAGCTCTAATGAAGCTGATATTTCTACACAGCAGACACTACCCAAAGGTTCAGCTTAATGCTGAATCATATAGTTAAATCATATATCTATATATACTACAAAAGGAAGGCTGAAGCCAGATCGTGTCATTGGACCAGCCCCAGTACTCAAAGGAGTCCTACTGAGAAACTACTTCCCTTAGGCATCTTCATTGCTCACTCATTACTGCTATATTGTTGGGCACACATCCATTATCTGAACAAATGTGCAAACCTGTGTGTTGAAAGAGATGTAAAGAAATTAATAACTATTTGCACCAATCACAAACACTGTGGCTCTCCCATTCACGTCAGCTGGAGGAGAACTTGAATCTGAGAGCATACCAAACCCTGTTATCCAACATGGGGTATGATATTTAGGGACTGTCAAAAAAGATGGAGATCTTTCTCCAAACTCTAGCATTGTTCTGTGATTTCTTGTAACATGATGCTGGCCAGACAGTATTAAATTTTTGGCTAGATAATTGTTTGGCCCATCTAATCCACTCTGGTGAGACTCCGCCTTGAGTACTGTATCTAGCTCTGGGGTTCCCAGCACAGGAAGGACATCAACCTGTTCAAGTGAGTCCAGAGCAGGGTCACCAAGTTGATTAGAGGGATGGAGCACATTTCCTATGCAGAAAGGCTAAAAGAATTGGTATTGTTCAGCCTGGAAAAGAGAAAGAGAAGGCTTTGGGGTGACCTAACTGAGGCTTTCCAGCACCTGAAGGGAGCCTCTAAGAAAGATGGAGAGAGACAATTTACAAAAGCATGAAGGGATAAGACAGGTGGGAATGGTCTCAAACTGAAAGAGAGTAAGTTTAGATTGGATATTAGGAAAAAATTATTTACTATGAGGTTGGTGAGGCACTGGAACAGGTTATGCAGGGAAGCTCTGGATGCCCCATCCCTGGAAGTGTTCATGGCCAGGTCGGACATCCGGCCAGGTATAGTGAAAGGTGTCTCTGCCCATGGCAAGAGGGTTGGAACTAGATGATCTCTAAGGTCCCTTCCAACCAAAGCCATTCTATGATTCTATGATTCTATGATTCTATGATTCTATGATTCTATGATAATGGCTTGATGGTTGGCTGATAAGTTTTGAAAGAGCATGCATGGAAAATACTTTTCAATGTATGTATTAAAAAGTTACAGCTTTCATAATTTTTGGTCTGTATTCTAAAGATTTGTTCAAAGTAATGAGAAATAAATGTGGTTTGACATCACCTGGAAACTTCTCTGTTTTAAAACTTGCCCTAACAGCAAATTTTGCAGAAGATATTTTTTATTATCATCAGTTTCAATTTAAATTGTGCCATAGGCATTAATTACTGGCTTCAGTGTGAAATAGTTCCTTTAAACAAGTATGTTTCAAAGGGAAAAAGAGTTCTTAGATGTTTACTTGCTAAAGTCGGCTGATTAAATCACTTCTGGCATGCTAATGGCTCCAAAAGCTGTCATGTTACTTGTGTTGCTTCAGGAGTCAAAATACTAATAGTGATATTTGCATATTAGCAACCATTCACACTAATTGTATTTTAAGGAAAAAAATATTTCTGATTTCGCACCACAGAACCAAAGTCACTAAGTACTCCCTTTTTTCAGCATAGTGGATTGCTGAAAAGAGACTGGTAGACCTGGGAAGAGAGCCATACCAATGAATTACTCTTTTGTATCTCTCTTTTCTTTTTCCTATCCATATGGACCAATCCTAAAATGGCTGAAGCACACCAAGAATTAATCTCTTTAGAAGTTTAAAGAGTTTCATATCATCTCAACTGCTTTTGTGTGTTGCTGAGCTTCTGGCTACGTGTCTCCCTCAGCCATCTGCTTTATGGTAGATATGGTAGTTGAACATCCACATCTTTGCAGGGGTTTTCCCTTCACTGGGATGGGGGCTTGTCTTTCCTGTGTGAAACTTCATGGGCAGGATGGAGGTTTAGTTTGATTTGGTCAGGATACATGTGTCTGCATTCCTGCACCATCAGAGTGTTCCATCAGTAGAAAAGGGCTATCATTTCATGAAAACATGCATAAAGTAGTTTTATACATATGCAGTTAGAACAGGTTTTGTCTCAAAAGAATCTAATTATTATTATAATCAGTCAATAACTGTTCTACTGATGCAGCGGAGTCAAAATGAAGAAAAACTCTGGCTGTACAGTCAATGGCTGATTTCAAGGAACAAGTTTGAAAAAAACAAAACACTGTTCACTGGAAGTGTTGTCAGGAAATACTCGAACTTGAGCCTCAGTGTTTTGAGTTAAATTTCATTTATTATTTTATCTTGTTTAAAGCTCACTGAGCTACTTTAGGTTTATGCTGGTATAAACTTTCAAGTAGTTATCTTCACTGTCCACGTTAATTTAAAATCCTACTTGATCTAAAGTGATACCATTCACATGAAAGATAATCTGAAAGAATACTCATATACCGTTTATACCATATACTTTTATTACAATGTTTATATCTGTCATCATTTTTTGCACTCCTATTTTGTGGTCAGACGTACTTCGTTGGACGAACTACATTTTCCTAATGCCATGTTTTTTCTATCCAAACTGCAGGCTTTTCCATTCCATCGGCATTCTAGATAGCCAGGAACCGTCCCCTCCGCGGAGGCGGCTACAGGCAGGCAGTTCGACTGGGTACGACTGGCTCTCCCCGACACGTGGATGCTGCTTTCGGCTGTGCCCGGTGCTGGCAGTGCCCCTGGGGCAACCTCTGTAGAGTCCCCTCTCAAGTGGACAGCCATGCCCCCATCTTTCCCATGCTCTCTGTACACGTTCCCCCGGAGGCAGCTGATAAATGGGGCTGGATACACTCCCGGCACCTCCTCTAGGGCAGGCTGAGGAGGAGAAGAGCCGCTTGGCTCAGGGGTGGTCAGGGGGCGTTGCCGTCCCGCTGCCGGGAGCCCTCCCGCTCTGTCCGCCGGGGCTCCCTCGCCAGCTCGGAGGCTGTCGCGGCTCCCTGGTGTGCCAGAGCAGGATCCGCCTGCTTCGCGACCCACAGCCTGGGCTGGGGGAGGAAAGGGGAGCGAGGACGGACGCTGTCCTCGCCTTTTCCGCCCCGGAGAGGGCCCCCCACCCCGCTGAGCCGGGGCTTCTATTTGCTTTCGTCGTTACCTCTGCCCGGGACTCCCTTCGGCTAGCAGAGGGGGCTTGGAAGGGGGCCAGCTGCCCGTCTTGGAAGAGCCCGTGGGCGGGGAGGGGGCTGGCCACGGCCGCCGCTTGGCCTGGCAGGAGGGACCACGTCAGCTCCCCGCAGCCGCGGGGGCCGAGATGGGCGACCCCGAGTGACTGCAGCCCCCCGCCCTCAGTCACGGGGGCAGAGGCGCCCGTGGAGGAACGATAGGGTCCCGCTGCCCGCCGCGAGGGGCCCCCTGTCGCCGCCAGCCCCAGGGGCACAGCGTGGGCAGCTCCTCTCACACTCCCTTCGGCCACCTCCCCCGGGAAGGGAGAAGCCGGCGGCCGGGCAGACGTGGCAAACAACTCCGCCAGCTTTCCCTCATCTGGGTGGGCGGGTGGCCGTCGGGAAGGGGAGCTGCCGGGAGCGCCCATCCTCCTCCCTGCGCCCGGAGAGCCCCGTACGGCGGGCCGGGAGGCGGGGAGCGCTCGGGACGGCGGCTGCGGGGCACTAGGGGCTCCCCCCGCACACACACACTGCCGGAGCGGCCGCGAAGCTGGGAGAGGAGACTGGCGGCTCTCTGCCCGCGCCCTGACCAGAGCCGCTTCCCCGGGGAGAGTGAACGGCCGGGACACGGCGGCCGCTGCGAACGGGCTGAGGGGCTGTCGGTGCCCCGGCACCCGCTGTCCGCAGGGAAAGACGAGGGGCGCGGGACCGTGGTGAACGTGCTAGAGGCCTCGCGCTAGAGCGTCTGGGAATGTAGGAAGGGTCGCCTTTTGTCCTTGGTGGCAGTGGACAACGAGGAGAGGCTGAGTAGGGGAACCAGCCTCGTCCCGGCTCCCCCGGCCGCTTTCCCGCAGGGCGGGAGGCTCCGTAGGCCCTGGACAGCTCCCGCTTTGAACGCCGTCGGGGCGCTGCCAGCCGGCTGCCCGGCAAGGCTCCCGGCCGCGCTCCCAGAAAAGCGAGGCGAGAGGGGCGGGGGACGGCTGAGGGGAAAGAAGAAAAAAAAAGAGAGAGAATGAAAAGGAAAAAAAAAAATCAGACGACGAGTCAGATTTTCCTTCCGAAAGCCTCAAAGTGTCCACGTCCTCAAAGCATGGAACCAATTTACCGTCGCCGCCCCCCCGCCGCTCCCGCTGCCAAGGCTGCCGCGCCGGGCCGGAGACACGGGCACGTGACGTGCTGGGCGGTGCCGGGACCCTCCTGCGGTATAAGTAGAACGGACCGGGGCTGGGTTAATTTAGCGTCCCGGGCAGCAGGTTTCTGCTAAGGTTGGAGTTACTCCTCAAGACTGTATGCCTGCGTCCCACAGGCGATAGCTAACCAACCGACTCGGCACCACAAGGAGTCTGCATGTCTTGCAACTAGACATGCTCAGCTTTGTGGATACACGGATTTGGTTGCTGCTCGCAGTAACTTCATACCTAACAACAGGCCAACGTAAGTGCTTTCCGCTTGTTTGTGGCAGGGGTGGTGGCAGGGGTGGCTGTCCGGCTCTGCGCTCTGTCCCGACGCCCTCCCCACGGACAGCAGTCTGCGGGGAGCTGCCTCTTCCCAAACGATAGAGACCAGCTCATAAACTGCCACCTCCCGTCCCAGATCAGAATCTAGCTTCTTTCTTCCCCTCAGAAAAAGATGGCAAAAGGCCAACGAGCTTTCCCCCTACGATTAAAAAAAAAAAAAAAAGAAAAAGAAAAAAGAAAAAAGGAGAAAACCAGAATAACCCCCTCCCCCCAGACGGGCTCGTACCTAAAGGAGAACGCAAAGCCCTTATCTCCAGCGCAGACGCTGGGAAGGAGATACGGATACAGGCTGGGAGGAGAATGCTTGCGGCGAGCGGAAGAACCCAGGCTGTACTTTTGTGAGACTTCAGGCGCGCTTTCCGAAGCGGAGGAGCGGGAGGAGCGGGAAAGCGGAGGCTCATCCCTTCCCTCCCTCCGGGGGGGCGGCGGTGGCTCCGTGCGGGACCCGCCGTCCCGCTCCCCGCCCGCGGCAGCGCCCCCTGCGGGCGGCTCGGAGCCCTGCGGCGCCCCGGGGCCCTGCGGCCCAGTGCGACGGGACGGGGCTGTTCTCGTGTTCCCGCGGAGATCCCCGCACGCTGAGCCCGCCCCAAGGGCTCTCCGGGGAGGGGAGGACGAAAGGAGGCAGGGAAGCAATATTGCTCCGCTCTAGTGAGAAAAGGGAGCGCGGCTCCCCGACGTTCGCTGAGAGAGGATTTAGTGCCCCGCATCGCAGAGGGAAAAGGGCACCCACACACGCACACGTACTGTGGTGGGAGAGAAACGCGCCCCGCTCACTCGGCTGGGGCCGAAGCTGAGCCCTTCTCCGCCTCTCTGCGTGACAGCGCCCTGGGAAGTGGCCCCCTGAGCCCCTGGCCGTCGTGCCTCTGCACTGGGCTTTGGCCGCCTTCCAGGGCGGAGGAGGGATGGAGCAGCCGTGCGCTGCCCGCTCAGGGCGCTGGGAGCCCCCGGGAACATGCCTCGGCTGTGCCCCTGCCGCTGCCAGCCCGGGCGGCGGCGAGGGGCCGGGGCAGTGTCCAGCGCGGTGGCCGTGGCCCGGGGGATGCCCGAGGGGCGGCGGGAGGGCCGTTCTGGCGGGGCATTCTGGGGACATCCCCCCACCCACCCCCGGTGTAGCACAAGGAGACGGAGCGGTTCGTGTGGGGGACCCCGAACCGAGCGCCCCCGCACTGCCCGCAATGAGTTTGGGTAGTTGCCAGTGTCACATCACCTGGGGGCAGTAATGGCTTCAATTTTATGCTAGGTTAGCACAGGCAATCGGTGTGTGCTGCCGCGGTATTTCAGTGCTTTCAGCATTTCAGCAGTGTTACCTTTTGCTGGACTGTACGAATCATCTGAATTTAGTGTGATCATACATTGCCAAAGTGACATGTTGTGGAAAAATCTCCAACAACATGCTACTTAGGGATAAGGTCAAATTGGTGGCATTCAAGTGTGATATGAGACCCTTTTACTATAATGAGTTTAAGCCAAAATAGATTTTTAATTGTAAATTAAGAAATTCAGAAAATTTGTATTTCCAACTAATGAATAATAGCATATTTAGTAGTACATAACATATAGTTATTTGCCATTTGGTGTTTAATAGCTTCAAGGTGTTCTCTGTTACACGCTTTTACAGGAAATTGTGGAAATAGGTATGTGTGGCTAGAACCGTTCCCCATAAAAAGTGTGATGGGGCTATTTACATTAAAATTTAAGATTACTCCTAAAATTCAACATCTTCACAATGTATCAGCCTGTCTGGGCTTATTAATCTGTTGCACACACACATGTGAAAATACATTGGTGGTTTTATTTCTAGGGAGGTACGTTTTAGAATATTTAGAGCAGGCTTATAGATGATATCTGCCTTTTTACCGCATCAATCATATTACTTGTTTTAGTTTCATTAACAAGTCTGTTTTGAATTTGGAATACATGGCAATTTCACCTGCGAGTCTTTCCAGTCTAAGATAAACATCTTAGAAGTAAGAAATTGCATAAAGAAAATGTTTATTGCGTTAAGAAAATAAAGAAAATTGCATTTTGAATTAAAAGCAATGAAATTTAAAACTTGCAAAATAACTGAATCCACACTCTAATTATCTCTCTTTTTTTCTTTCCCTTCTTTTTGCAGATGTGAATGAGGTCAGTATCATTTCTTTATCTAATATGTAGCACTCCAATTAACAGGCTAGGATTCTTTTCTTGGGGCAGTATAATTTTCTAAAGTTCATTTCAAGATGGTCATGGAAAGATGGTGATTAAATCCTGAAGGGACTGCCTGGAAAGGTACCCACCCCGATTTCACAAGTGGGACGGACTTTTTAAGAGACTGCCTTCATAGGTGTAGAGACCATGAGGAGAAAGTAACAGAGCAGTGGTGTTTGGATACTGCACCTGGCAGTTTGGATTGGAGAAGACTCTACTTTAAAGCCAGTTTTGCAGTCTAAATTTCATTGCACAGAAAGATTATGGAAGAGCTCAGGTGTGACTTTTTTTAATGCTAGTTTTTTAGGCTGTAATAGCTGCAGTCTTCAACATTCAGTCTTCAACAGAATGTTTTCATATAGTTACATGCATCTTTGCTATATATAAACTTGTAGCCTTCATAGTAATTTAAAACCTTTGGGCATACTTAAATATACTGTACTGAGGAAAAGTATAGTTATGTAAGAAGATGAATCTAAGTTTATACACTATTTTAGTCTAAAATACTGGGAGAAATTTTAACTTTTTTAATTCTCTTCTTTATTTTTTCCAGGCACCTGCAGGGCGTAAGGTAAGCAATTTTTTTCTTGTGTGGAAATGGAGATGGTATCAAATAATCTTCGAGAGATTAATATTTTGATGAATATTGGATGAAAGGAAAACTGACTACATTAATTATTTTCCGTGTTCTCTGAAAATAGCACTAGCATTGAGATGAATAGGCAGTAAAAAGGAGGGAACAATCAGTGCAACATCTTAACATCAGGGTGAATTTAAATAATTCAAAATAAAGATGCTTTATCCATGAGCAGAACTAAGCCTACTAAGAACTAAACTTCATCAAAGTAGCATTCTTAGTCAGAGTTCCTTCAGAAAGATTTACGTGAATTGAATAGTACAGCAATATCTATACAGATCTTAGAAGCTAAATAGATTCTATTTTGTTTGTAAGAGTCCCTACTTTAAATTAGAACTAGCTATTTAGTGGAGATGAAAATCAACTTTTAAGTTTCTTCTGTGGTCTGTGCAGTGATAATTTTAACTCACACAGTAGTGACAGGGTCTATTTCCAGTAGCTTATTGGGGAAAAAGAATTATCTGTCTGTGGAAAATAGCTATTGGACCTGTATGTGCAGTCATCTTTCACTTTTTCATGTACGCTAATTATTCTTCATGTATCTGTTTCCCTGTATCCTCCTGGAAAATTTCCGCGGTAACTCATTAAGTGTTATTTTCTTCCTGCAGGGCCCTAGAGGAGACAAAGGGCCGCAGGGAGAAAGGGTAAGGCCGTTCATTTGTTTGTGAACTTTGAACAGCAGTTGTTGGAAGAACAGCAGGGTAAAAAATAAGTTTAGGCATCGTTGTGATATTAAATGAATGTAGCTGTAGAGGCTTGCATGTACAATTTCATCAGAAAAGAAACCAAGTTACCTATGTACCAGTACCTCAGCGACTTAATTATGGTCATTGTGCCTGAGCAGATGTGATTGAGATCATATAGCAGCCTAGCAATCCAAGTGATGACTTGAAAAATGTTTTTCCAGTTGCTCACCATGGAAATAGTGCATGGAAGTGTAGAGGGAAAAGTTGACACATAAAGATGTGGTCTTTGAACAATATGGTATCTGGATAAGCCCTGAATAGACAAAGCCAGTTTTGAAGATGATTTATTATTTGTGCCTCTGAAGGTGGCTTGGAAAAGCTCTCTTCTTGGCAGCTAGGCATTTGTCATCTACCTTCTACTAGCCAAAGCAGATGTTGTACTATTAAAGGCTACTGTAAAAGTAATCATAAATGAGGACAGTTGAATAATTTAATTGTACTGTTCATTCATATTGCTGATATTTGCTTTTCTGTTTTGCTTCTGCATCACTGCTGCTCTTTGTAAAGTGGCATTCTGAAATTCACATGCTTATCTGTGTAGCTTGTAGTTGTGTGTCTTATGTGTCTTCTGAAGATGAAAATGCCATAGTACTGATAGGGAGCTCTTGAGGTTTTGAGATTGTAGTATGCTGACAAATGTGAAGGGAACTATTAGGAAGACTCTATCTGTATAATCAACTGGATATTTGATTTAGGCTACCACTAACTAAATTCATTTAATGAAATGAGATACAGACTTTGTCCTGAATGTAGGAAGTCTAATCCTGCTCCTTTAGAAATCCATTTATTATGAATTTCATTTGACACTGAACTGGATCCAAAATACTAAACAAAGTAAATACCTCACCTTAACTGCCACAATGGCAAAATTTGAGCATCTTTGTGGGTCCACATAGGTCACAAGAAATGTATAAGTCCAAAATTTGTTCGCGTAAAATGAAACTTCCCAATTTGGAGATTATGCTTTGGTAGCATAAATGAAATATCTCCCCCATAAATCTTCTTAAATATGAAGGTCTGTACATATCTGATTTATGGGGAGTCAACATAAAATTAGACTATACTTATTTTCTGAAGTTAGGCATTTATTGAAACTGCTGTAGAGTGTGATGTAGGTCCCTGGTTGTTAAAGAAGTTATCACATCAGAGATTTCTTCAGCCACTTCTAATGTTCACTTTGTAATCCTCTTTTTGACTCTAGGGTCCAGCAGGTCCACCAGGCAGAGATGGTGAAGATGGACTACCAGGTCCTGCAGGGCCCCCTGGTCCTCCAGGTCCTCCAGGTCTTGGCGGAGTAAGGCATCCAAACTTCCTATTACCAAAACTGTGCTTTTTGACTAAGGCAAAACGTTTATCAGCTGGAAAATACTGATGTTGCATTGGAAAGTAGAACACACATTCTCTTGTGAGCCTTAAGAAATTCATGGTCCCAGTTCCAATTAAACTTTGCTTGGGGTGTAAATGTTCCATGGAAAATTTGGATTCTGTGTTCAACAGGGACTTATGCAGAGGAGCAAAGCAACCCTGTTATTTAGCATTAAATTTACACAGCCATAATGTGTATGGGTTAGGATTCAACTAAATGAAACCAGTGCTTTTAAGCAGATGGTGAAAAGAAACCTTCACAGTTGGATTCAACAGACAGCAGCTGTGTTGGAATAACCTGAAGAAGACTACCCCTTAGGCTAAAAATCAGTACTTAAAAGTCCTGTAGAATTTTAGAGTATATTTTTTGAATTTTTCATTTCTATCTGTATTCATGCTGCAGAACATAAATGGACTGTGTCACATACACACTTTCTGCACAAGGGTCCATGACGTATTCTCTACAGAATTTAACTCTTTGCTTGACATTGGTTTGCATAGGCAGCATGAAGACAAAGACAGTGTTGTATTGATCAAGTTTGGTAAATCCTTCTGCATGGAAAAATACTCTTTTGCCTTCAGTATGGATAAAAGTAGTTTATTTTCCCATTTGCAAATCTCAAACTGCTTTTGTTATTTTTTCTTATTTTAATATGCTAATAAAACAATCAAAAACAAGGAAGCAAAGGATTTTCAGTTGTGCCATGTAGAACTTCTTTCCATTTTGATAAAATATCAACAATCCACTGCAGTCTCTGAAGCTGCAGCTCCTCAGTTCTTTTTGAAGCTGAAGGGCCTACCTCATCTGTCAGGGCTGGTACATGAATTTTACTTAAGCAAAGCAATGAAAAATGTGCATAACTTCCCTTATTGAAAATTACGCAGAGCAATTTGAGAGTTTAAAGAAAGTTTGCAATTTTAAATGACCACTGAGTTTACATTCCTAATTTTCAGTTCACGGTGTTGCAATGCTTCTTTATCACTTCTGCATAGATATTTAAGGCCACTGTTTGAAGGAGCCTTTCCAGTAAAATCAAGTCTTTTTGGAAACGTGAATAGAAACGTAATTATAATAGGGCTATGTTTACTGAGTTGTATGTATTCTGCTTTAACAAGTCATATAGCAAGTGTAACAAGTCGGATGATGTTTAGATGTAGAATGTTGATAAGAAATATTTTTAAGGCAAAATTTTTAGTATTTTAATTTCAAACTTTTTATAACCTACAGAACTTTGCTGCTCAATATGATCCATCTAAAGCAGCCGATTTTGGCCCGGGACCTATGGTAGGTATATGATAGAGCACTTGGTAACTGGCATGGGTGTGTTTAGTATTTTCCTTTGAGTTTAATCCAGCAGTATTAATGCAAAACATAGTATAAAGTTAGTGTTTTGATCATACTTTGATTCAGGCTATGAACTGATCCTTTGATGTAGGACAATATATGTTTTGAAATGTATGTGTTTAAAATAGTCTTAGGACTTAAATATACAGTCCCAAGACCATATTTCATCTTCAATATGTTTAACACTTTTATGAATCAGTGAATCTCATAATTTGATGTCAGATAACACGTGTACTTTTATATAGGTTTACTTTACCCATATTGAGACAGAAGATCGTGTTTTAGGAAGAATGATTGTAAAGCTGCTCTCTAAGGCAGACATAGGTCTAGAAAGTAACTCAGCATCTCAGCTCCAGTTGGTGACCATTTTTCCCCCATGGCTATACAACTCATTTGATATCCTTGTTTACTGTATACTATGTCCAAATGGAATTTAAGGAGTTTATTGCTGCTCCACATGAATTTCTAACGCTTCCTGATGTTAGCAGATATTTTAAGTGCACACAGATAGTAACACAGGGGTTAAATTCACCAAACACACTGACATCCCAGCCAGTGCATCTGATGGGTGAGCAGCAGGATGAAGGCTGCCCAAGATTATTCTGGGTCAAATGCTTGTCTCCATTTCTAAAAATACTGTATATTAAATGAATTCTGGGAAATCTTTTGGTGTCCATTTAGATACTAAATATAGGAAAATAGGAGTACTTTTAATCAAGCTCTGCCCTCAATGTCTGACAATAAATCAGAAAATGTAGATGAGGATTTACTTGGGGTGTCACAATTTTCTGAGTTCCAATTTTTGAGTCAATTAGAGTTCATCTGACAGCAACAGCAGTAGAATCTACCTTCTGTGAGGAAGTTTTAAGTTTCATGAAGAAAACTTAATAGATTGGGAAGTTAGAAAGGGAGGGAAAAATAATTATGTAATATAATTTGCGAACAAATTCACAGGGTTTATGCAGCACATATGATTCAGCCTATTCAGAAACAGTTATTTTTTCTAGAATTACTGCATATTTTTATATCCGCAACATTGCTTTAACTTTCGTAAGTAAATGCCTGTAACTAATATGTATTTATTCCTCTTAATGAAAAGTATTCAGTTTTATAGGAATGCTACGTAAGCCATTGAAAAGTTGGCATATGATTTTAATCTTGTAGTGAGTTTTACAAATTTATAAAAGTTCCTAAGAAAGTTTTAAAACCAACTTAAAACATAATGATTTCTGTTGAAACATATCCTAAATCATTTTGGACAATAGAAGTCTAAATTAAATTTCAGTTCAAAATTGTTTTCTTGCTTAGTAAGGCTTAAGACAACCCTTATGAAAGTGCACTAATCTGGGGAAATTTCCTTTTCAAAAGTATGTTAGTGACTTATTTTGCAGTGAAATGAAAAGAATTTAATCAAAACCTGAAAGCAATTAAATATTTAAATAGAAGTAGGTTATTATTTGAAATAGATGTATACATAATATGTATAAGAGCCTTTCACAATGTTTTGTTATGACCCTCATCTTTAAATTCTGGAATTTTCTGCACAGGGAGGTAGAGGGTACATAGAAGAATGAGCAAGTGCACTTGCTAATAAGCCAGAATAGATTAAGAAGACTAATTACAAGGTTCACAGCCATAATGGTACATTCCTAGTCATCCTACTGGATTCTCTGATGGTTCACTGCCCTTAGAAGATCTGTTTGCACTTGGACTGCCTGTGGAAATTCATGCAGATCTCTTAACTTGGTGCAGTTTGACCTGGACATTGCACACTGAAAACTGTGTTGCTTACAATATTTTAGGAATACCAGGAATTGGTGTTATAGATGAGTTTAATTAATAGTGGTTTTTAAAAGAGATTTTGCAATTTTTCTCCCTTAGGGTTTAATGGGGCCTAGAGGCCCACCTGGAGCATCTGGACCCCCTGTAAGTACAGTCTCATCTCTTCTACTGACATTGACATACCTAAAAAATGACAAATTAGCTTGTTTGAAAACTAACAATATCTCCCTCATCTTCTAGGGTCCTCCCGGTTTTCAAGGCATTCCCGGTGAGCCTGGTGAACCTGGTCAAACAGTAAGTACAGGTTTCACATGCAGACACTGTTAACATTAGAAATAGCACACCAAAGTAGGCTTGTAATACTTAGGCCCATTTCTCCTATCCATCTGCACATCTCTGAATGTTTGGATACTCCTGCTTGATCCTGTTACAGAAACAGAGCTGAACACTCAGACTCAGGCTCTTTCAAATTGGAATCATAGAGTCAATTAGGCTTCAGCTATACCCCAACTCAAGTCAGAAGCCAGTGGAAAGACTTAGATGAAGAATGATGCTTTAAGTAATCCTCAATCTATTTTTAACAGGGTCCCCACGGTCCTCGTGGTCCCCCTGGTCCTCCAGGAAAGGCTGGTGAAGATGTAAGTGGTTATTAAATGTTTTTCATCTCTTTTGGGGTGGTGATTCAACTCTAACAATCAGGTTATCATTAAGATAAGCATTGTATTTGCCATAATTTTTACATTCTTCAATAATATATGGAATAAATAAGCCCCTGAAATAATTATTTTACAGTACAAGAGATGCAGTATGCTGGAAAGGTACAGAAAATTGGATAACTCCAAAACATCTCCAAAAATATTATTTAGCTTCCTGAATACAGGAAGAAGAACACTTGAAAGCTAATAGGCTCCCTGTATTTATTGAAAAGGAGAAGCTTTGCCAGTGTATTTTTTTTTAAATGGTTTATGTTGTTATTTTATAAAAGGAGCTTTCCTTCTTAGTGCATCTTTACTGGATTTTTTAGGGTCACCCTGGCAAACCTGGAAGACCTGGTGAGAGAGGTGTTGCTGGCCCTCAGGTATGTAGTAATCCACTGTATACAATACAAAACAATTCACTGATCAATGAAACCTAACAACCTTTCAGAATTTCATCACATTAACAGTCTAGTAATATTCCTTATATGGATTAATCCAATGTCAGTCCTTACTTTCAGGGATATCATATAGTTTTGGGGGTTTTTTCCCCACCCCATATCCAGTAAAGCAAATGTAATGAGTAACAGAAATGTCACCGTGAGGAGTTACACAGAAGCAGGTGAGCAGGCACCTTGGCACAGGAAGTTAAAACAGCTGTGCTATCACGTGGTAATGCATGAAATTTCTGAGATTCAGAACTGGAAAAATCAGGTTGATTATTGTTAATCAATAATCAAGTCTGATCCTGAGAGATTAGGGTCTGAACTGTATTCCTCACTTGAATGATCATGACCCAAATCTACGTAGTAATTTTATTGAAAGACTTATCCAATTTCTTTCTTTTTAACTGCAGTGTGTAATATGACAGACAATCATTTGTGCACTGTGGTTTTTTAGGGTGCTCGTGGTTTCCCTGGAACTCCTGGTCTGCCTGGCTTTAAGGGAATTAGGGTGAGTATATACATATTTTCCCTGAATATTTAAAACTGATAACAGTGCAGCATACTGAAAACCCCTGGAAATGCTCTGAAAGTCAAGAGTGCATGAACCTCCTTGAAGTTTTTTATATTGCCTGATATGAAAGACTGATTATTTTGGAAAAATAAGAAGATTATATTAGGAAATAATTTTGTGTGGGAGGAGGGATTTATGTTACAAGACTAAGAGTTTGTCTATAGCCATTTGTGAGAAAATATGTATCAGTATTTATTTTTCTACTCAATATAGGGACACAATGGTCTGGATGGTCAAAAGGGACAACCTGGTACTCCTGGCAACAAGGTAAACATGAAATCTGAAAATGTAGGATGCATTTATAGATCTTTTTAGCGAAAAACATGCGAAGTCTCCTCCAATCAGTCTTCCATGTTGCCAATAAACATTGCTCAGCTGCAATAATCTAGAAGTCAGTGGATCCATGCAGAACAAACACATGCACCTTATCATGGGAACTTTCCTGGGGCTTTATCCTTGAGCCCTTAGTCAAGTTAGTACTTACAGTGAGTAAGAGCTGCAGAACTGGGCTTCTGGTGATTGACTATTCACTAGCACTTCAGACTGCTTTTGCTATCTGTGCTCTTCTGTGGATTGTATTTTGGATTTTGGTGGTTTTTTTTAAAGCAGGCTAAAATGAAAACATCTCATTTTTCTGCAAAACTCTGTTGTGTGAGATACATGTTCAATGTAAGGCTTTCTGCTAAAAATTTAGGTAGATGAAGCGCTTTTGTGAGCTGAGGTTATTTTGATCTTCACAATCCTTTTTACCATCTTCAGATTAGTACACATTTGAACACTATACTTAAAAAAAAAATCCTTAAAAATATATTCTTAAATATAGTCCAGAAGTATCTCTGGCAAACTCTTTCTCTTTTAGCTTCTTCTTCTTCCATTCCACCTCAGTGCCCCAGTGTTCTTGAAAAATACTGCAATATGGGGTTGTAGGAAATTTAAATGCAGCTGAGTGATTCACAGAAGATTTGTATTCAAGAATTCTTAATATAGCAATGGAAAACTCAAATGCTAATTCTGCCTCTTGTTTGTTTCTAAGAGCTTAGCACCACTTTGTTTTAGAGTTATTAACTGTAACATACCATTCTCCAGTATCACTGTAAGAGGTTTACCTCCAGAACAAAGTATGGTAAAGAGATAGCAAACAGTCTACCCAGTTATTGGGTATTAAAAGCAGATAAAGCAATTAAATAAATGATAGAAGAGTTACTAGTAAGAGTGCTACTCTGACTGGAAAACACCAGCATAATAAATTAAGGTCAGTCACAATATAACTGTGCAGTTGAGGAAGGCAAAAACTTGCATTCTTGGCAGCATTTAAGATTGGGTGCATTCAGGTATATCAGGATACAAGTGCTCTAGGACAAACCTTGTTACTGCAGATCAACCTAGACCTCAAATAATCAGTAGTATTGGTCTTAAAAATAACTGAGGCAGATCCTTATTTTCAGCCATTTGACAGGAACTGTGTCACCTTAACATAAGGCAAAGGAAAGCATCATTCTGGTTCTGCTCTAGCTAAAAAGCAGCTGCTGATTGATCTGAATTAGTAGTTGACTATCCAGGCCCAATCTTTTAAATGTGTACTACAGAGTAAATATCAGAATAAAGAAAGGGGATAAAGAAAGCTGAACTAGGTAAGTCAAGCAACTTTCTCTGTCCCTCCTCTTCTAAAATGATCCCATTTGACTGTGTTCCAGTATATGTAGGGATAATTGCAGTCTCTGCATCCTCAGGACTATACTATTGTATACTGTGGTGCAAGTGCTACAGAAGACAAAGAGAGTAGGATCCAGCAGTTGAAAATCTCTCTGAAGGTGCTGTGCTGTCTGTCCAAAGCAACCTTTAATTAATTCAAGCCTCCAAACTTTCTTCTTCACAGGGAGAACCTGGTGCCCCTGGTGAAAATGGTACCCCAGGACAACCTGTAAGTATTCACTGCTGCTGTGGGATATTATAATCTAATATATTTTGTTCAGCTAGCATTTTCTTCAATATTTGTCATCTGCAACACTCCAGCTAGCTAGACACTCTTATGTAATAGTAATATGACTTATCAGAGGGAAAAAATTCTATATATCTATGTTCAATGAAGAGATATAAATGAGTTAATTTATTTTTTTTCTTTCAGGGTGCTCGTGGTCTCCCTGGTGAGAGAGGAAGAGTAGGTGCCCCTGGACCAGCTGTAAGTGGCTTCCCATCTGTCTGTCATCATGACCAGCCACTTACTGTGGCTTTCTCTGATATTCAGTTCTCTTTTCAAACTATTTATCATGTTCTTTCCTCACAGGGTGCTCGTGGAAGTGATGGCAGTGCTGGGCCCACTGGACCTGCTGTAAGTTTGTCTTGCTCTTTGACAATATGGTTCCATTAGACCTTGTGCTCCTAATCCTGTTTTTAGATGATTTCTTGGGCTTCTGAGAAGTTGATTGTGTTCATGTTTTTAACATAGTCCTTTGTTGCTTATCAGACCATCACAAAAAGAATTAGTGAAACATAAAACCTTTGTAGACAATATCCTGAGAGCCTCAGAATTT
>NW_016690242.1:2883152-3004115 GCF_001604755.1 Lepidothrix coronata
TCTTTAACACATCTATATCAGTGGAAGCAAATATTCTCTCATTTGCACGGGTGATTTCATGGGAAACTTTCCCAGCAGATTTCACTGAGAAATTTCACCCAATGAACAGAATTCTCATTTCCAGCAGTCTAACAGAATAGTTCTCATCCCAAAACTAAAGAAACTATACTTTTTCACGTATATATACCATGCACATTGCAGATGACTGTAATTATATATAAACTGTAAATAATGCATGCACACCAGAACACACCTTCGCACCTGCAGCATTGTACTATCAGACATTAACCTTTTTCATTTACCCCTGATACCTGCGTTATGTGAGCTAATGTGAAAGGCCAGTGAGATCCAACTGCTCTGACTAGTAAACAATAACCATTCTAATAGGAACTAACACAATGCAAATTTGTCCATTCAAAAGGAGTTAGTGGTACCATAATATACCACTGACTTCAGTAAACCTCATTTATCTCAGCGAAATAAGTATGTGTACAAGGACATAGTTTTGAAACTGTAAAAAAATCAAGAATAGCCTAGAATAGTTTTTTCTTCCTACCTTCAAAATTTGAGTCAGTGATGAACCTGTACTTGATTCTGTTTTGCTAAAGTTGATTTTAATGCTCCTTGTCACCTCTTGTGCTTTAACAGAGCAGAATGTTAGTAGAGCTGTGGATTTCTCTTCAGTTCTCCCAAGTAGAGTATTCAACAAATATCTGTGATTGGGCATTTAAATTGCAGGCAAATAGAGATCTTATAGCTAACACCTGATGTAGTAGAATCAAAATATTTTAGCTGAAGACATTTCACATGAAGTTACTATATGAAAAATATTCTGAAGCTGCTGATTGCAGAGGTGTTACTCAGAATGGGCAGCAGCACAGTATTGCGTTGTGTTTCAGTGTCTATTCCAGGCTGAAGTTATTTTACACATACTTAGGTTATGATGCTGTAAATATTCTGCATAGCACTTATTACCACTAATTTTTTAGAACTAAAACATAAATACATTTTATTCTTCTTGCTACTTGGAATTTAAAATGTAAAAAAGTCACTGCAATGAAAATTCTGTAAATTTATGTTTTCAAACACATCTTAAAGGGTTTTGTTCTTTTTTTCTTTGCTTATGCAAAACCAAAGAATTCAAGGTACCCCATTTATAACACAGTAGGTTATAAAATGTTGGAAGCCGACTCCTTTTTGTCATACCAGCTGACAAATTCCCTTGGATTTTTGAGGCAGTTTTATAATAAGTATTTATAATTGAAAGATCTTAGCTCAACAAAAATGTAGATATCAGTTCCCAATAGCAATGAGTGAGTTGGATATTTTATTAATAATTGAAGAAAAACTATCCTTTGTATTTGCATGCACTGAAAAATAAAGGCTATGAATACATGCTATGAATATATGTCTGGGTACATTAGGAATTTTGTCCCAATGTAGTTAGAAATCTCACAGCCATAAGCAGATATAGTAGAATCAGCCACCTTGCCTTGCAGATGCCTGCCTCTGCCCATCCTCTGTTCCTTCTCAGGTGTTTAGCCTCAAGGCAAGGTTTTACCAGTTCTTGCTAAATTTGCACTGCAAATGCTTTTTAAGCATTGACCTTGCTCTTAACTGTTTGTAGTAAACCAAATCTGTCAGTTTGGAGTTGCAAAAGGCAACTGGTATTCTGAGATGGTAACATGAGGAATAAGTAAATGTGCATTTTTTTAATCTGTTTAAAGCAAGAAAGATGTTTCTGTCGTCACAGAATACCTTTACACAACTGCTTCCCTTTCATTTTCTAGGGCCCTATTGGTGCTGCTGGTCCTCCAGGCTTCCCAGGTGCTCCTGGTGCTAAGGTATGAACATCTGCTTCTCCTGGTACATTTGATAGTGAAGATGAAATGTACTATAAAGAGTTGCTAGGCAGCAAAAAAAAACCCACTCTCAATGAAATAGGAATCCTTTCTTATCAGTTACAGATCAGGATGAGGATGAATTCCTAGAGTATTTGGAGAGCATCAGATATGAATGCTAATTTAAAACACAGCATTTACTTCACAGCTGAAGATGGATGCTGGGCAGATTTAGGAAGACACGTAACCTTTTTACTGCTTCCTGTGTGATGCAGTTGAATATACCTTCGAAGGGTGAGATGGATCATGCTAAATAAGCAAAGCAGCAGATAAAATCACTTTACAGAAGTAGTGGAGGACCAAGAAGCTACGTTTGAGTATTGAGCTCTTTCCAACTAAGTCCTTGAAATTACAATGCAGAAATTGCATTTAAACTTTTCAGGTTCAGGACACTACCATTTTGCTCTTGCAGACTATAACTTAAATGATTCACTTATTGCTCAGATCTTAGCATTTTTACCTGGGTAAGAGTCTCAATATCTTGAGTGCCCAAGGAAGCCAAGAGTATCACATATACTACATTTACTAATTTTGCTGACCTTTTGCCACAAAATCCATGTCACAGACAAAACTTATCTTAATCCATCCTTAGAAGAAAATAAAGTATTGTTTGCTGGACCCTTTAATATTAACTGCAGAGAAGATGAGGAAAAAATTGAGATCCCATTTTGGTTATTCTTATCAAAATGCAAGTCTTTGAAAACCATGAAGTCTTCTCTGATGCAGATGTTAGTGTGGTTACAGCATGTAATTTCAAGAGAAGACTGTCTACATGTCCAGGGTGAATGCTGGCTGCTTAGAGAATTGTTGGAGAGAAATTGTCATATTATTCAGTTTTTTGTAGTGGAATACAAGCTTCTGAAAATAAAAACAAGGACCTTTCTTCCTGTGATTTACTCCACTGTGAATACTATCCCACAGCACTCTGATCATGCATCCTTGTGTGTTTTGCATCAGTGTGAATGGCATCTGAAAGTGCAAGACAATGGTTAACTAGGTCTCATACACTGTGGCACCTCAGGCCAATGCTGGAGGCACATGGCTGCAGATAAGACTGGAATTGTAATTCTGATTTTTTTAGATCAACCTTCTGGTTAATCCTAGGTGATAATGTAACTTTTCGGGTCTGCTGAGCATCTGTTGTTTTAGCTATCAGCTTAGATGGAGCCTAACTAGACATTCCAACTTCAGTGCCTTTAAAATCCATTAAAACCTCTCAGTTGCTGATTGTCTTCTTAATGCCAGGCTAATATAGGATTGATTCACTATTGCCATAACACTGATAGAGAGTTCTGTTCTTCTCTCAAACAGGGTGAAATCGGACCTGCTGGCAATGTTGGTCCTACTGGTCCTGCTGGTCCAAGAGGAGAGATTGGACTTCCTGGTTCTAGTGGTCCTGTTGGCCCACCAGTAAGTAACTTGCCAGACTTTATCTATTGTTGGATGGGTGTACTTTTGATTCTGAATGAACCAGCATTTTTATCTTCCTTAACAGGGCAACCCTGGTGCTAATGGTCTTCCAGGAGCTAAAGGTGCAGCTGTAAGTACGACTATACTCATACTTGTTTGCTTTAAAAAACCCCAAATTCAGTTAATCAGCAGAAAAGATAATAGGTTTGTAATACCTTTTTTCCCCTCTGCTCTACAGGGTCTTCCTGGTGTTGCTGGTGCTCCTGGTCTGCCTGGCCCCCGTGGTATTCTTGGTCCTCCTGGCCCTGCTGGTCCTAGTGGTGCTAGAGGACTTGTTGTAAGTGACCTTGTATATTATGTCTTCATTTGAAAACTGGACACAGTGTCCACAGTAGTAAAAGATTCCCTCTGGATACATTTTTGTTATAATGCAGACATTTTTTCTTGCTGCACTGTAATTGAACATTGTAGTTCAGTTCTGTGTCTCACTACTTGCTTCAGATGCCAAGACTCAAGAGGTTCACTTTGCACTCCCTTCAAGTGTAAAGACTGTTATGGTCTGTCCATGCAGATAGTATCAAGAGAGATGTGGCAGCAGTCTCACAGCTAGGCCCTCAGTGGGTATCCTCAGCAGAGAAATCAGCCCTGAATGTGTCATAGTTCAATATATGTAATTTCTAAGCATCTTGAACGTGTTTGTTTTCATGGCTGTTAAGCCAAAAATACAATTGTACTCGTTGACCGTTATTCACAATAGAGGCAGAGATGATCAAAGACTGTTTTGATTCATGAGAAATCTCTCCAGGTAGAAGAGATATTTTTTTGAATGATGCCTAATTCTATGATCGCTTTTTGTTTTGGACTCTAGGGTGAACCAGGCCCTGCCGGTCCCAAGGGAGAAAGTGGTGCCAAGGGTGAGCCTGTAAGTATGGCAGAATGTGAAGGTTTTTTCAATCAAAAGCCTGATTATAACTGCAACACAGCACCTGATTTCTTCTTTTTCTCTATTTGTCTAACACAGGGTGCTGCTGGACCTCCTGGCCCTCCTGGTCCCAGTGGTGAGGAAGGCAAGAGAGGAAGCACTGGTGAACCTGGCTCTGCTGGTCCCCCAGGCCCTGCTGGTCTGAGAGTAGGTTTTCTTTTTGTGTTCCAGAATTAGAAGTAAAAGGAAAGAGGAAATCAATCAAGAGTCACAAAGACAAATTAAATAATTATGAGTAATTAAATTTGCATTAGTGCTTCTACACAAAGATCATTTTCAATTGCAAGCCTTTTGATTAGTTGGGACCAAACCTATTTTTGCTTTGTGTTAATGCATGTTTACAATCTTATCCCTGAAGCAATTAGAGGTTACTTTGATTCATCCATCGTGTAATATTTAGTGAATTATCTTTTAATTACTCTTAAAGGTAGTGATGGAATTTAACTGCTCAAAACAGAGAATTGGCTCACATATCATAGGAGGCAAAAGCTTTCAATTCAATGTCTTCAAGGATGCCTAGTACCCTTTTCACTGGGTGAGAAAACGACCCTATGAACTTCAGGAAGCATGCAGGAAAACAAATCATAGGAAAATAATACGAAAAATGGCAGTGTTTCCTCCAGATATTTTTTTGGCAGGGATAAAGATGTAGTGTTGCACCTTGGGTAGGGAGTTACAGAGAAATCAGTAACTCTCTACAGAGAAGGGAATGTGGAACTGTGTGGGCCAGGTTGTGGGATCCTAGCCGCTGGCTAGAACCACTGTTAGTTACAATGAACACTGAAAATGCTCTGATACAAACAAAAATTTAAAGAAATCTATAGGAAGTGAAGGAGATTTCTTTCACAATATCCATTTACACTGAGGTGTGCGAGCTTAGAGCTGCACCTACCTCAAATTCAGCAGACCTGCTTGGAAGGCTGAAATTTAGCAAGCATCAACAATTTTATTTCTTTCCGTTTCTTGATTTGTTTTGTGTTGACTTGCAGGGTGTGCCTGGATCTCGTGGTCTTCCTGGAGCTGATGGCAGAGCTGGTGTCATGGTAAGACTTTTGTCTGGGCCACTGTTTCTGAACCATCTTCTTTTATATGCAGACATGTGATGCTTTTTCCTACCTCTACCTTATTTTATTTCTTTCTTATGGTAGGGACCTGCTGGTAACCGTGGTGCTAGTGGTCCTGTTGGTGCTAAGGGTCCTCATGGTGATGCTGGCCGTCCTGGTGAGCCTGGTCTTATGGGTCCAAGAGTAAGTTCGAACTCTGTGGTGTAAGTTTGAACTATGTAAAAAGAAAATTACTTACAATTAAGGGATAAAATTATTCAGAAATCCAAATGCAAAAATGTGCTAACCACAATTAGGGCACTTCCACCACTCTGTTGAAAAAAAAAACCCATGAGGAATGATTAAGAAGCATCAAAATATTTATTGAAATTAGTTCCTTTTGTTATGGTAGCATTTGATTGCCTTGTCATGGAACATTGTCACCTTGTACTGGATACTGCATTGACTTCTGAAAGGGGTTTCCACTTGTGAATATTTACAGAATATGGTCATTAAGATCACAACTGTGGTGTGTGTGTCCTCTTTAATGAACTAAAAGAAAAGCAAACCCTACTAAAACGATTAGATGGCTGATCGCAATTATTTCTATTTTATTTTGGAAATTATTTCACTGAAAAAAGCCATTCACTTTTAGTGGTGTTGGCTGCAGTCAGATTATGTCCTTGTCATGGTCTTTAATTCTCTTTACTCTTCCTACCCTACCCCATGAAGTGAAAAGGTTTTCAATGCACATGTGAAACTATTAGGCATCTGCAAACATTGAAACACACTCTCCTCCAAAGCAGAGCCTAAATAAGTTTATCTGAGTGAAACAGGTACTTACCTATGCTGATTTTCAACTGGCAAGGGAACACACCACCAAATTAAACTTCAGTGTGCTTTAGATGTAAACTTGATAAGGCAGACAGTCCTGTTTCCTCAGTGTATATTGATAACTTGGCATCTCTCTGTGTGTATGCATGCATGTAGGAAAAAATGTTGATTAAGTGTTGGGTGAGTTTGTTTCCTTCTAAAAACATGAAACTTTTCCTTTTTCAGGGTCTCCCAGGTCAGCCTGGAAGCCCAGGCCCTGCTGGCAAGGAGGGTCCTGTTGTAAGTACTTTGCTTTCCATTCTGTTCCCTCATTGCATGTGAAACACACACATAAAGTGAGATTTTAAAAAGCAGAGGTCTCAGTGCTGAGCCCTCACACAACTACATAGAACCAGCAAAATTTTACTACCATATTACTCAGAAGAACAGTGTGAAACTTTCCATTCGTTTCTGTGGGTCTCAGATTAGGCCTGTGTCCTGGAAGGGGAAGAAGAAAATCACAGTTCTGTGAAAAGAGAGAAAAATGGAGGAATGCGTGAGCATGCAGTGTATCAACAATGTTTAAAAGTTAAATGGCATTTGCTTCCTATCAGTACACATTTCTCCTAAAGCTGAACTCTAATTAAATTACCTCAGCCATTTAATAGTATGATTTCTCTTTCTAGGGTTTCCCTGGAGCAGATGGTAGGGTTGGGCCAATTGGTCCAGCTGGTAATAGAGGTGAGCCTGGCAACATTGGATTCCCTGGACCAAAAGGTCCCACTGTAAGTACATTACAGAAGTTTTCTATTACTATGAAGGTATTTCCAGACATCTTTAGGTCCCCAGCTCTGACATTAATCAAACACATCTCCCTGTATCTTCCTGTACTGCTTATTGTAGCATCCACTTACATTCAAGATTTTTGTTTTAAATTATTTTTCAGTTATCCAAGATATGATTAAACAGTTGAAAAACAATGTAATTAGCTTAGGAATAATTGGACACTGGAGTGATTAGGATAATACACATCTATTTGATTTCTGCATCTCCATTTTATCATTTCTGTATATACGCTTCAGTAAAAGTTCTGTAAAAGTTGGCCATTAAATCTAAGGTTCAGTTCCAGAGTACTCTTATTTATGGAGCACTATCCAAAGATCACTCAGTTTAGAAGAAAAGTTACCCGTGACTTCAGTGGGCCTCTTAATATATCCCACAGAGGCCACAAATAACAATAATAACCTCCTGGATTTGGGTGCTGCTATACATACACACACATGCCTACATAAGTAGAGTGTATTGCATAGGATACTATGCAGAGAGTCATGAGTTATGATCTCAAAAAATAAGGAAATGGAGTTTTGAAAAGAGAAGACGTTTATTTTTGAGATATTCAAAGTGATCCAAAAAGTCAGATGGAGCTTGTAGGTGTTTTAATTGGGGTTAAAGAATTATTACAATAAATCTTCTGGCAAAGAGAGTTTAAGTGTCTGCTTAGTAGTATAAATTGAATCTAATACAAAGTCTTGGTTAACTTTTATATCTTTTTTTCTTTCAACTTCAGGGTGAACCTGGCAAACCTGGTGAAAGAGGCAATGTTGGTCTTGCTGGCCCACGGGTATGTGGATAAATTGCTTTAGCACCCTCCAGAGAGAAAGAAGTAGATTTTCAAAACCTCTGTAATAAGAAAGCATTGGCCTGTGCAAGCATGAATAGATGATGAAATGGAAAAGCACTTGGGAATACATTCATCTAGCCTCATGTCAGTGGGGGCTGTTACTTAATGGATAAATGAAAACTCCTCTTCTTGGGTATTAATTGGGTAATTAATTTTGCAGTATTATCATCTTATGAAGAGGAAAAAATAGCACTCCCTGTCCTCAATTCTTTGAGGACAGTGTATGGTTTCTCATTTATCCTGTACATTTCCAACTTCTTATTGATAGCTGAAACTTACTAATTCTTCCATGTAGAGGGACCAAAGAATCAGTCTGTTGTGGGAAAAATGCTATCAGCAAGGTTCCTATATTCTGTAATTCCAAAATAAGCTTTCTTAAGAATGAATGTGCTGCAAAAATTGAATCGCCAGAATTTAAAATGGTAAGAATCTTTAGCACACTTTGACAGTGAAGTTTCTGCAGTTAAGTTCAAAATGCACAGGAAGAGACCTTTGTTTTTGGCACATAATAATTTAAATGTATTATTCATAAAAAATCAAACCTTTGATAACAGCTTTCTACTTGAACATATATAGGGTGCTCCTGGTCCAGAGGGAAACAACGGTGCTCAAGGTCCTCCTGGAGTCACTGTAAGTAACAGCTTTTACACAGGTCCAATTTGTGATTGCATTAGTGGGACTTCCCATTTTTAAATCCGTTTTCCTGTATTTCTCCTTCCAAGTTAATCAGTTGTTTTTCATTCCGTCCAGGGGAATCAAGGTGCAAAGGGTGAAACAGGTCCTGCTGGCCCTCCTGGCTTCCAGGTAAGTAACCATGTGCTCTGCTCAATATTATCTATGGTTTCCAAAGCACGAAGTGCTTCTGCCTTAACTTTATGTGCATTCTTGTTTCTTTATACTTAGGGTCTGCCAGGTCCCTCGGGTCCAGCTGGTGAAGCTGGTAAACCAGGCGAAAGGGTGAGTGGCACATACAGCACTCTAAAAGAGGGGGCAGGCATTGCGTAAGTGCTGCATTTGCAATTGCACATGTGGTGAAGCAAGAGCCTGTTGGATCTATTTGCCAAAAAAAAAAGCAGTCTGTGTTATATGCAAAGTTTAATAGTCCCTTTTGTTAAAGCTAGCCACAAATGAAGAAGTTCTGTTGGAACTTGCATCATACTTCTTTTTCTAAGTTTTGGTATGAAACTGAGCCAAGACAGTCCTTTGTGTTTTGGGCCTTAAACAGTAATAAAGTATGCCTCCTCCCCCAGAGGAGGAGACAGTACATGAAAAATATTTTACTTCACATTTCTTTTGAAATCTTTAAGGTTAAGTCTAACCTGCATTACTCCAATTATGTTCTTTTGCAGCTCTGTTGATTTCAGTGAATTTACAGTGATGTACAACTGAGGTATCTTAGGCGTAATTCATTCTGACTGCTGCAAAGTTAGTGTGTGATGAAATCTGCAAATTGTTTATCCTAGGTGTCATAACCACCTTTAACATTTATAGTTACATCTATCTGTGTCCCTGTAAAATAACTTACAATGCATATACCTGAAAAAAAGAGCTTGTAATTTAATAGCTAACTCTTCAGATGAAAAATTATCTCGTGTGTGCCTTGAGATACTGTGCAGCTAGATGAAAAGGGCTTATTTCCATGTATCTAAAAGATGGCTATTTGCCTGAAAATTTTCAATATGCTGTTGCAATTTGAGAAGCATTTCTGTTTACTGCTAAGAAACAAAGTACAATTTGAGCAAACAAGTTTGCTTTAGAAATAAGCTTTACCGGTACATCTACTCTCTTCTAGGGTCTTCATGGTGAATTTGGTGTACCTGGTCCTGCTGGCCCAAGAGTAAGTAACTCATTTGAAATCTGGTACAGACTGTCTTAAGAATGTGTTCAATAATAGTTGTAGCTATACACATTTCCAAGTTCCTCAAGGCAAAAAGCCTTGTTATAGAATAGAGTGTATTGCAGAGCAGATTCCCAGGAACGAAAGAGAATTATCTCTGCTCTTTGCACGTGTCAGGGTATATGATTATATAATACAACAGTTGCCAGTGTTAGTAAACTTCTGGATAAGCAGTATGACTGTTACCCAAATAACGATACCCTGTATTAACCACACAATGAGACTGTGGATGACAAAAGACTAATCCTACAGTGTTACACTGAGGCCTGATGCATATGAGAATTTTCAAGTACAGTGCCTGTGTGCAAACCTTCTTAGCCTGACCACTTCAGTTGTACTATCCCTTGCTTGCCAGCTCCTACCTCCCAGGTAACCTCTTTGTGATAGTGAGCTGAATTCAGAGCCTGGAATAGCGATTGGAAGGTATTGCCTTCCACTTCCCTTTATTCCTGCACTGTCAATAAACATCTTTAAAGAGCTTTGTATGGAGGCCTTCCTGCATGGCAAGAAGATACCATTTATGTAGAGCAATGAGTGATTTGTAAAATGCTCGATTAATTATTTGCTCTCCAAATTCGTCTATGAAGAGATTGATATTTAACCTACTTCTGTTGCTTCCTCCTTTCTTCTGACTTCCAGCCTAAATGTATCCAATGACAAATATTCCCATTCACTCTTATAAGTTATGTTGATCAGTTTAAACAGCACTTTCCCTCCCTATATTTAGTGCCCTGAGACTGAATCTTAAGGCATCAATATCAATAACCATGTCCTCTCTAAACTTCGCTGATCTATCCAAGCCTTTGTCATATTAGTATCAGTTACTTGCCTCTGCTCTAGCTTGCCTTAAGTATCTGAAACCCAGACCGGAGTGTATTTCATTCAGTATTCAAAATTATGTCTTACTGATGCTTTGTACACAAAACTAACACTAACTAAAAATACCTCACTTCTTGTGCCAGATCACGTTTGCCTTTTTCATGTCTGCATCATGTTGTTGGCTACTGGCTATCACTTTTCCCTTTCTGTAATTTTCACCAATGAAAGTTCCATTTATAGCAGAAATTCTCATTTTTAGTGCCTACATAAATGGCCTGATACTTTGCACTCTTGAATTTTATCCCACTTTTTCTGTGACAGCCATCTATCGGGTTATTCTCTTCTTCCTGTGTAATATGCCAACCCTTCTTCCTGTTGACAAAAACTTCCACCTTTGTGATATCTGCATATTTCATAAATATCTATCTTCCTTTTCAGCCCCTCTGTCATTAACAAAATGTATGTAGAAGAAATATTAATCGAGGAACATTTCTAAAATATAATTTAATCTTCCACATCACTGGTGCTTCTAGCAGTGTGCTATGTCTCCTTGAGTCAGTTCTTTGACCACATTATAGTTCTCATGAAAAATCCCAGATTTTGCATAATAACTATGATGCTGTTATGCAAAATTCAACATATTATACATAATACTGTACAAAATCCAGCATAATGAAAAATCTCTATTATACCTTATCAGGCTATTCCCTGATGTCCAGCTTGATCACACTGAGATAATTTGAAATATAGAAATATCAGTTTTACTTGATAGATCTGTTGTGCATTTAAACCCAGTTTCCAGCTACTTCCACATCTTCGGATGACCTCTATTTCAGAATTTATCCTTATACCTGTTATAATGTACAGGTCACATTAATAGGCTTTAGGTGTCACCTTTATTCTCCAATATTCACCAGGCATTTGACACTGTAAAAATAATTGTTTGCCAATTATTATTGCTTTAATTTCACTAGCATCCATTATTTTTCCTAAAACAGAATCTCCATTTGGCAGTAGAATGCAAGACACTATTACCAGAATGAGCACAGTAGCCAAAATCCATGTTCAAAAAGTATTTGTAACCTAATTGTCAGCTGTTACCATGATGCAAGACTTTATTACCTCATTTTGCTGTATTTGTGTCAAAACTGGAGCCAGTTCTTATGACCAGTTTAGTTGGTGGCTGTACAATTTTCACACAGTTCTTAGTGGTTTGTTCAGATTAAAATGCTACTAGCCAGTGCTTTAAAACCTCTCAGCTACAGAGAAATTCAAGGGAAAACTTAAATCAGACTGTCTCCTGTAGGGTGAACGTGGTCCTCCTGGTGAAAGCGGTGCTGTTGGTCCCGCCGGTTCCATTGGAAGCCGTGGTCCTGCTGGCCCACCAGGCCCTGATGGTAACAAGGTATACCTTTCCCAGCTGCCGCTGCCTTGCTGTTGAATTCCTGATGATTGAATTTGGACACAATCCAAAACCTGGTTTCCTGAGGGCATAGGTGATAATTGCTAATAGGTAGTTACCAATACACTATAGCCCCTGGGTCATCTCTTCAAGTGGTAAAGCTCCATTCCAGCTAGTCCATGCTAATATTAAATGGGTAGTACTGTAGATGATGGGAGGGGAACTCAGTTTGAATACAGCTTGTCAGCTGGGTATGCTATTATTCTGTTTTGAGATAGGATCTGAGATTTTGACTGAAATCCATGCTGACTTCTATTTATAGCCACATCTACTTGTACACAGGAAGTTCTTATGTCTAGTAAGCAATATTCTCCCCCGAACATCAGGGCAATAATAAGTGGTTATCTAACAAATTATGTTGGTTTGATGATAACTGAATCTGGGTCTTAATTTTCAGGATTTTCATGGCGAATCTTTCTACAGAAGTTTAGTTGGGAACATGGGGCACCCTAAAACATCAGGAGCCCACAGAATCAGAAAGTGTTCACGTGTAGCATCTTAACTAGCTAAAAAAGTAAAATACGTACAATAGCTTAAGACAAAATGCTACTATTCACACTGTTTGCAACCAAGCAGAATGATGAGCGAAGCACTAATGATGATTTTGTTCCAAATTGTGTGAATGATTTGACCCTGACTTACACGATATGCTGTTGCTACTAGGGTGAGCCTGGCAATGTTGGTGCTGCTGGTGCTCCTGGTCCTGCTGGCCCTGGTGGAATCCCAGGAGAGAGAGGTGTTGCTGGTGTTCCAGGAGGCAAGGGTGAAAAGGTAAGGTGCACAACTGCTTTGTCACTGCGTGCACACGTTTGGGAGATGCCTGAATTTCATTAACTTGAAAAAACCTGAAGGTTACCCCAGTGGAACTTTTATTTAGTGTGAAATTGTATTACTTAGTGAGCAAGTAGAGGTTTTGTTGGTCTAACAGACTGGCAGTCTTTCCTAAGGTTTTATTCTTATCTTTGCTCAGCATTTGGGATTGGCTTAAGTGGCAATTGGTTCTTCACAGGATTGGGTAACAATGAGCTTATCTTTACCAGAGAAATACTAAAGCTGTCTTTGAGTCAGACTTTATAGTAGGAATGGGCCTACCAATCACAAAGGACTAAGTCTCTGGATCAAATCCATGACTGCTCTAGGTGCAGTGACAATATAAGTAAATCAGTTGCAAAAAGTTTTGGATTGTATCAGTTTTCTAAAAATTCAGAAAGTATTTTGCCAATTTAAACTCATATAAAGCTGTAAACTCTGGTTGCAAGTTCTGTTGCTACTTCTGCTTTGCCATATAATTATCTATAAAATTGATTTTTATCTTGCTATGTACCTTTCATTCCATATTCTCTCCTGTTCGTTATTTAAAATCTAAACTGAGATTTTTAGAACTGCATTATTTGACTAAAAATCCCTAAATGAAGTTGTAAGGAAATTTTTAAAAATTCTTTGCAAACTTTTTAAAAAACACTGTATTGACATGCAAATTAATGCAGGAGTCTAGGCTGTATTTAGGGGAAAAAAAGACACAGAACAGAGTGCTGGTCTGATTTCTTGACTCTAGTGGTGGCGTGGATATAACTTTTTGTTATATGAAACATGTGACATTTTACGTGACCACCCATATGACATCATTGTTTGTAACAGCTGTTTTTCTGCTTCAATTAGAAAGTATAACACGAATACCTAGAATAATTTTTACAGATAGCTATTTCTTGACCAAAAGTAAAGGGGTTTTGACAGGGGATTTATATTCATAATTGGTAATATACATCAACTTGGTTTTGAATTTTTAATTCCATCCAAAATTCTTGGGACCTCGGAGAAACTAAATAGCTTTCCCATGAAAGAAGCAGACTTATAATTCTGAAAAGCATGTCAATCCTCTTTGCAAATTTTCACTTTTCAAGTCAGTGCATACTCAGAAATAAGAATGAAATAATAATCAAAGTCCATTCCCAAAAAATACCCTAGTATTATAAGCATCTTGTATGATGTGCAAGTAACATACAGATCCCCAGCAAACAGTTCAAGACTTATTTCATACAAACTACTGTGTTCGTTACCAATATAATGCTTTTCTCCCCTCTGTGTATTCTAGGGTGCCCCAGGTCTGAGAGGTGATATGGGTGCAACAGGAAGAGACGGTGCTCGTGTGAGTATCTTTTGGTTCTACTTGAGTTTGCCTTGCTGCACCTCAGAACTTAAGTGACTGAAAAGGATGTTCAGGACTTAAGTTTCCCCCTTATTGTGTTACTGCTTCTTTCTGCTTATTTTAATACAAATCAATGTGATTTTGTTGACCCTTGTCCAGGGATGTTTGAATTTAGGGGGAGAAAGAGAGAAAAGTGTTTACTTCTCATGCGTCCAAGCAGAGAAATTTCATGAGTAGAGAACCTTGTATTGCATAGCTGTTCACTGTGACATTATCTTCTTTAATTTCATGGGCTCAGCCCAGACAGCTAATTCTAAAGGCAGCCTGCAAAGCTACACAAAAATTATCATTAATTTGAGATGTAAGGTTCCTGTCCTAGAATTAATACTTGGGAAGGAAATAACAATAATAACAATAATAACAATAATAATAATTGGGAAGGAAAATAACAGAATAGATCATGTGTCCTTTTATCTTGAAAACATCTGGAAGAAAGTTACACACCTTTCTCTAGGAGGAAAGAGAAAAATTATTTAAAGTACTTGGTACTTGCTCCTACTCACATTTTGTTAGAAATGGTGTCCTGTCTCTTGACCTGCAGGGTCTCCCTGGTGCTATTGGTGCTCCTGGCCCTGCTGGTGGTGCTGGTGATCGGGTAAGTCTACTCTGAATGAAAAAGTGTCTTGTTTGTTTATGCAGTTTGCCCACGCATGAATATTAAAGATGATTTCCATCTTTCTAATGTGCACAAGTTCAGTACATTTTTCAGACTTGGGAGGCAAGTTTATTGGGACTATTCAGCAAAGTTTGCCATAGGACCCCAAACCTTTTCCTAAAAGGGCGGGGAAGTGATGCACATCTACATGGTACTGTGTTATATGGGGAGAAGATTCTGATTCAGGCTTTGGCTGAATTCTTCCCAGTCAGAGTTAAGCTCCACAACCCTTTTCACAGTGTGAGAAGGGGTTTTGATAAAGTGATGAATAACCACACATTATCTCAGAATGATCCTGTCTGAGAATTGTTAGAAATTATTAATACAGGGTGGGTCAAAAAAAGAAGCATTTTCAGCAACATCTCCTCCAGTGGAGACACAGGTGACTGCACCAGTACCACAAGGTCACCCCTATTCTGGTTACAGCAAGGCCTTTCCCCACAGTGTCATAATGTTTTCTTCTATCTGTTTAAGGGTGAAGGAGGTCCTGCTGGTCCTGCTGGTCCTGCTGGTGCCCGTGGTATCCCTGTAAGTAGCAATTTCTACAACTATTCTTGTGTCAAAGACATGATGTTCAGAAAACTGCCCTTTTAAAGCCCAATCCAACCATTCCTCTCTTCTTTGTTCTCTCTTTAGGGTGAACGCGGTGAGCCTGGTCCCGTAGGTCCAAGTGGATTTGCTGGACCCCCTGTGAGTTCTGTTTGTGCTTTCCTGATATTGATGCCATGCCATTTCTCTCTTTCCTTTGCAAGAGTTCTAGCTCCTTGTCTGTTTTTCTGCCTGTAGGGTGCAGCTGGTCAACCTGGTGCTAAAGGCGAGCGTGGGCCTAAAGGACCTAAGGGTGAAGTTGGACCAACAGGTGCTATTGGCCCAATCGGTGCTTCTGGACCACCAGTAAGTGAACTGTGTCTTGTTAAAATGCACAGTTCTTAACTGTGCCGTGCAAGCAATACACTAATCTGAAGGCCTTGAGTTTTGAAAAAGTAATTAAAAAAAGAAACAAAACTTCAAAACAAATTAGGCTGTGTGGAAAGTCACCATACTGATTTTTCACGCATTATATAAACTTTGTCAGTCTATTTATGTGGGCTCAGATTGTGAGTCTGGAACTGAAACAAGGAGAAAAGAAAACAAACACCTACTTTTCACCTTGCTCTGAAGATCAGCAAAGTCAGTCTATCTTGGACCGTTCAGGGAGAGATTGTGGGTAAGTTCTGAGCTGAGGATGTTGATACCTTTCTCTCAAAGTCAGGATGTGCTGTCACAGACTAGTTTTCAGACTCAGTCATCCAGAAGTGCATGTGGAAATTTGTTCATGCACCCACTTGCACACAGGCTTTTCATGTGCTACCAGCATTATAGCCCAAAGCTATATTCTGCTTCACATGCATGCAGCCCATTATTGGGGAACTGGTTGAATCATGCAGAAAGTCAGACCCAGGTAGTTCAAATACCATAAAGTGTTGCAAGATAACATGACTTGGGGTACTTACTGTATAATTTTAATAGACCAACACCAGGCTCTTGCACTATGTGGATGTATAAGTCACACAGTGCAAAAGGGGGACTTACTGGTTTTGCCCTACTTTCACATTTTGACTTCCAGATTTGTTTAGATGCACATAACATTTGCAAGGAAATTCATTTGAATCATAAATGCCTTATATGCAACTCTCCCTAGGCCTTATGATGCTGATTTTAAATGTCTGTGAGAATTTAATACCCTAGTACCAGGATAGGCAGTGTGGTTTTGGGCCCAGTTATCCTCCTGCTGGAGTAAAAATTACCCTTAGCTATCACGAGAGAGACACTGAGCCCTTATTGTAAATAGGGAACGTTAACTGCCTTTGCTTAATCCATTTCTCTTTTTCAATCCTTCATACCTAGGGTCCTGCTGGTGCTGCTGGTCCTGCTGGCCCTCGTGGTGATGCTGGTCCTCCTGTAAGTCTTCAAACTTTTGGTACTGACATTGTTGCTTTTCATGAAGTTATTGTTGCTTTTAAAATTAATCTTCCTTTTCACTATCATTTTTAGGGCATGACTGGTTTCCCTGGTGCTGCTGGAAGAGTTGGTCCTCCTGGCCCTGCTGTAAGTAACTAATGAAGTTCTAATGGGAGATAAATAAGAAGTTGCTTTGGTTAGGGATAATCCTAAATTTTGTTTCATTGACACAAATTCTAATTGCATTAGATATCTCAGATCCCTATAGGATTGGATAAGAAAAAAAATCTAACTGTTCAGACTCCCAGAGTAGGAGCTATGCATTTATTTCTTGGAGGTTTTTTACAGTCTGCCAAGCATTATTATTCATCTTGAAGTACCCAATCATTTGCAAAATCTGTGTTTATTTGCTTTTGTTCAAATCAATGGCTACACAGTTATACCTGGTGGATTGGAATAAGGACATCATGTCCAATGTGGAAAAGCATGTGAAGGTTATCTTGTATCCACACTTTCTAAACTATCTGCAGTTCCAGCCCCTGTCTTGAGCACGAAAATGTCTCATTATTTTTTAGAATGTGAATCCCTGCTTATTTATTTTTCAGCCAGAAAATCTCATTCCAGATTGACATTTGAAATGTTTCTTTTCAAAGGTGTTTCCAACCTTTACCAAAAAGTAATTCTTTCCCTAGATACCCTAGATATAAATAAATTTTAAATCCCAGTATCTAAAGCAAATAATCCTGTTGAATTGGAAGAGGTTGGGTTTTTTTCTCATAGATTTTATAATTGCAATTAATGTCTCCAGAGAGCGCTAAATCTATATTTTCCCACCAGATTATGCCACTTTCACCTGCCCTGATTTAAAAAACCCCTCAGTTCAATAACCCTACAGCTATCCTCTGCTGACAAATCTATAGAAGTTGCTGCATCAGAGTAGCTGTTAATGTGTTTATTGCAAAGCACATTTTTTTTTAACATGGACTTAAAGCAAAGTTTATCTCTGATATCCCAAGTTAATGGGTCTATATTGTAATGGTGTCATATTCATACTCGATCCTAGGGCATCACAGGTCCCCCTGGTCCTCCTGGCCCAGCTGGCAAAGATGGTCCTAGAGGTCTGCGTGGTGATGTTGGACCAGTTGGCCGCACTGGTGAACAAGGTATTGCTGGCCCGCCTGGCTTTGCTGGTGAGAAAGGTCCATCTGGAGAGGCCGGTGCCGCTGTAAGTTACTGAGTATAACAGCTCGTTAAAGGTGTTTCTCTTATGTAAATGTTATGGCTTCTAAGATACTTTCAATGTTTGTGAAGGGCTTTTCTGTTTTACCCACAAAATTTAGCAAAGTTTTTAAATAGTTCCAGTGAGACACAAGAAATTGTTTATAGGTGTGTTTGACAAACACGCCTTTAAAAAGTGAACCTGATCCCTGGATCAGGTTTTTTTTGCTCTTTGTTTTTCTTGTGGCGCTTGTATCTTTCTCTGTAAGTAGAGCAAATGAAAGCAATATGACTAATTAGAGAAAAAATTGATACTTAGTCTGAGAAAGGGGAGCAGAGTCTCCTGCTCTGAAATTGATCATCATGGATGGAAAAGGGAACATGTAAACATCCATTTAGAACAATCTCAATTCATATCTGCATCAGAAACTCTGATTTGTGGGGATCATGATGTTAAAGTTGTCTTCCCCCAGGTTGACTTAGAACTATGCAAATAAATTAATTAATTTTGAGTATCTTTAAGCTTGCACATCTGAATTACTGGCTTTTTTTAAGGTCATACACATTTATGTCTTATTGAAGTGAGTACCCCTGTGAAATACTCCCATTGTTTCTCAACAAAAAAATTATAGAAATGTCTTCTGTGATCTGCAGAAGTTGCAGCTGAGAATGAAATCTTCAGTATCATTGACAGATGTGTATGTTAAATTTATTATTGTCTTGTAATATAAAAATTATTCTCTTCACATCACAGGGTCCTCCTGGTACCCCAGGTCCTCAGGGTATTCTTGGTGCTCCTGGTATTCTTGGTCTGCCTGGTTCTCGGGGAGAACGTGGTCTTCCAGGCATCTCTGGAGCAACAGTGAGTATATGATTAGTAAACTGCTTTAAACAGATAATGTGTTAAAAAAAAAAAAAAAAAAAAAACAAAAAAAAACAAACCACTTGAGGTCCACTCTTATGGGAAGCCAGGGAAAAGGAGATGTAGATTCTCCTCTTTCCATTGCTGCTGGAAACAGAAGATATGAACTTAACAGACTTAGAGCAATGGAAGAAATTATGACTTGTTGCAGACAAACAAGACTTGTGTCAGTAAGTGAGCATATTTCTCACTGTCATCAGAGGTTTCTGATGTAAAATTTAGAATGAAGATAATATTTGATATAGTTAGATATGTTTCACATGTCCTGATTCTTTTTCACTTCCTGAACTGGTTGCAGAGAAATGTTTCTCTTAGATAAAGGCCAAAAGTTCTGTAAGACTGGTTTGTGTTGTATTATAATGTCACATTTTGTTACCACTGTTCCTATATTAGGGTGAACCTGGTCCCCTGGGTGTTTCTGGTCCTCCTGGTGCCCGTGGTCCCTCTGGTCCTGTGGGTTCTCCTGGTCCAAATGGTGCTCCTGGTGAAGCTGGACGTGATGTAAGCTGTCTTATTTCCACTTCAGGTTGCTTTTCTTTTATTCTGAGGCAAAGACAAATACACAGAAAAAGTGGATGGAACTGGAGATTGTTCTGCTAGCAAACTTGTACCTTGCAATGTCTTCAGAGAAAATTATATCAGGATTTTTATAGGCATAGATTCCCATCCCCAATTAGGTGATAAATTCTTCAAGGCACAAGTTATGTCTGAAATACATTCTGGAGTCACTATCAAAATCTTTTGACTTCTTTACTTAATTGCCAAGAAAGATGGAGTGGGGAAAAGATTACTTCATTGCTGGAACTGAGAACAAATAGTACATTCCAGGGGATGTACATTGGCTATAGAGAAGAATATATCACAAAAGCCTTGTTTATCAATAAATTTTCTTAAACATCATGTAAGACACATTATACATATCTTTCAGGGAAGTATGAAAATTGCAGTCACTTTTACTTGAGGTATCTAGTGATTCATGGTATTAAAGACAGAGCTTTTTAAAATTAAGGCTCAGAAGGCCTATGAAGCACATTACACAAAATGTTGTAATTCAGTTTTTGGAGTTGTGCAACACTCAGCACTGTTTTGGAGTCCTCACAAAACAGATACACTTAAACATTGTGGCTGAGCTACACAGTGTTTCCCAATGTGCATTCCCTCTCCACAAAACATAAAGTAAGTTTGCAGGGTAAAAACACCACAGAGCCAACTCTGGCCTGTGTGGCAGGTACTGCTGAACTGCAGGTTAAGGCACAATGGTGACATGAGCCCTGTGCAGAAGGGGGAATGTAGGAACACCGGAGTGGAACAAATTGTTCCCTCTAACGTCCTGCCTCGAGGGTGATTACTTGAAGGACAGAGTCCTGCTCCAACACCTTCATAGAGTAGCAAATAAATTATCCATTTAATTTAACCATCCAGGTTAGCAGTTCATCTTAAAGCAGGGAATCCATACAGTGGCTATACATGACTTACACTTTGAGAACAGTTCAAGTAAAATACTAACACATTGCCTTGTTTCCTGTTAGGAGAACTATATAAAGCTTTCCCTGAAGGGGAAAAGGAAGGGAAGCATATTTGATAACCTGAAGTATTTTTAATACAGGGCACCTGCAAGTCCTGAAACTTGCAGAATCTCAAAGAAAACAGAGAATAATAATTGAAAACAAACAAACTTTCTCTTCCATTGGAATTTTCTGAAGGAAAAGGTTCACTTTTGTACACAGTGAAACAGGTGAAGTGAGATTAACATTCACAAAGGAAGCCATTTAACCTTGTGAAGTACTACAGCGAAGTAATTTAGTTTTCTGAGAAGATTAATATATGTGAGGGATTTGAGAATAGTATCTATAAGGGAGACCTTTTTGTCTTCAAGTTTAATACTATCCCATTCAATGTCTTCTTACTGTCATTGGAAGCAATTAGTCTGACACACAGTTCCATATGAGATGAAAAGTGATGGAATTTGATTTTTTTTCATGATATTTTAACAGGGCAATCCTGGAAATGATGGTCCTCCAGGCCGTGATGGTGCTCCTGGTTTCAAGGTAACTTTTTTTTTTTATTTTATTTCATTACCATGGAAGAAATATTCCAATATGTGTAAGTCAGTAGTAACACACTGTCTCTCCTGTTGTGTTCTTTGTTCCCAGGGTGAGCGTGGAGCTCCTGGTAGTCCTGGTCCCAGTGGTGCTCTGGGTGCTCCTGGTCCTCATGGCCAAGTTGGTCCTTCTGGAAAGCCTGGAAACCGTGGTGAACCCGTAAGTTGATGAAACCTTAATTTTTTTATTAAGGTCTAAGAAGACTAAGATTTGTCCATCAGATATAAAATACCTCACACCTCTACAATGTGTGGATAATTACTTTCTGCAGAAATGTGTTGAGCATGGAACCTTCATTAGAATAGTGTACAACAGTGCCATGCATTTTCTATTCTTGTTTCAGGGTCCTGCTGGTGTTGTCGGTCCTGCTGGTGCTTTTGGTCCAAGAGGTCTTGCTGTAAGTCTGATTTTTAAATACATTACCACATTGATGCAAAAAGAGAAAACATACTTTATTAATAAGGACTAATGACTCTGCTCAAGATACTGGCCCAAAAAGTAGTGCTTAAGGACCTGTAAATATTTATGGATCTAGAATCTCAATCAGCATTCTCTTTTGTGGGATTGGTCCTGAAACTTTTGGGATTGGCACTTTTCCTGGTTGTGTTAACAGGATGTAATTTACACATATTGGGGCAACCTATGGCATAATATAGAGTGCTTATGCTTATTCCTCTGACAACTGTGTTCCTTCCTAGGGCCCACAAGGTCCACGTGGTGAGAAAGGTGTACCTGGTGACAAGGGTCCTAGAGGTCTGCCTGGCTTGAAGGGACACAATGGATTACAGGGTCTTCCTGGTCTGGCTGTAAGTAATTGATTTTTAGGATTTTGAATATAAAGAGTTAAAAAAAAAAAAAGAGGAAATAAGGTCACCCTAGGGTGGAATTATATATGCACAACTCATCAGATTGATACCACTTACTCCATTCTGCATCATCTTTCAAAGGCCATTAAGAGTCTCTTTAACACTCAATGCTCTTCAAATAAAATGGCAGATTTTAATAGGCTTTTATTAATAATTTTAATAATTAATTATTTTAATGGCTTTAGAACTATGAGTACTATTAGTTGCCTTGAAACTTAACTGCATTTGGCTAGCACAGAATTAAAAAAACCTCTTTGTTTTAGTCTTATTTCTTATTTTGGCCAGAAATTGTAAAGCCTCTGTATCAGAGAAGCAGAAGTAATTTATGAATTTTCTTCCCTTTTAAATTGAGGTATTGCCTTCCAGGAATTCTGAAAACCTGAAGAAACAATATAGAGAATTTTATAGGTTATCCCATTAAATACCTCTTTACGCCCTTTCTCCTTCCCTCCCAAAACAAGCATTTTATATCCCAACTCCACTAATAAATGTAATTAGCCCTAGAATACCATTCTCTAACTATAGCTTCTTCTTGAATCATGCAAATACAAACACATGCCACTGCACTTTTTAATGACTATGCATATATCTTCCCCAATAGGGACAACACGGTGATCAAGGTCCTCCTGGTAACAATGGCCCTGCTGGCCCAAGGGTATGTGAATTTCAGAGCATATTCTAATAATTCTCCCATTACTTTTGTGCAATATATATGTACACTCCCATTTATATGAATCTCTATTTGCAGTGTTTTTACTGTCATTAAACTGTTCAAATTTCCTTTTAGGGTCCACCTGGTCCCTCTGGTCCTCCTGGTAAAGATGGTCGTAATGGTCTCCCTGGACCTATTGGCCCTGCTGGTGTGCGTGGCTCTCATGGTAGCCAAGGTCCTGCTGTGAGTATAACTCTTATTTTGCTGATTTAACACATTTATGTCACACTAGAAACCTAGCAGTGTAGGAATATATGTGGATTTATTTATTTTAAAAAAATATTGAAGCATTTCCCTATTAGGTTTAAACTTGAAGTCCTTATTCACTCCTTACAGCCAGACAGCAAATACACAAAAGAGGTGTGGTAGTCCTACACTGTGCATCTTCCACTGCTTCAGCCCATAGCAATCACCACAGGGCAAGCCCATATGTGCTGCCTCTGATTAGAGCTAAGGGTGCCAGGAGTTAAGTAGGACTATGCATGTGTGGAAGCATTTAATGGAGAGAAAAATATGTCTAACAGAATGCCTCTTGTCTTTTGCTTTTGAAAAACTTTAGGGTCCTCCTGGACCTCCTGGTCCCCCTGGTCCCCCTGGTCCCAATGGTGGTGGATATGAAGTTGGCTTTGATGCAGAATACTACCGGGCTGATCAGCCTTCTCTCAGACCCAAGGATTATGAAGTCGATGCCACTCTGAAAACACTGAACAACCAAATTGAGACCCTGCTGACCCCAGAAGGCTCCAAAAAGAACCCAGCTCGCACTTGTCGTGACCTAAGACTTAGCCACCCAGAATGGAGCAGTGGTATGTTGGTGCCAGATATTTGCCCTTTCTGGCTCATTTCTTTGAATGGCATCCTTGGCCACCTGGCAAAAATACTAAGTGACAAAGAAGAAGTTATTGCTGCCTCCACTGAAAATAGATACATTCTGAAAAGCTCTTCATTGCTATTGCTGCACATTATTCCAAAAATTTTTCATAATAATGCAAAAATACTTAACCCTAGATTTCAAATACAGTTGCTTATGCATTAACAATCCAAAATATCTATGCATCCCGCTTATCACCTTAATATTGTTCCTAGCTGTGATATTTATGGCCTGTGATATTTTTGGCCTCTCTGATATAGTTCCTGTATCAGACAAGTGAATATGAACTGAATGCAAAGGTTAAGCTGAGTGAACTATTGTCCACATTTCTTTCCTCAATGGCAGGTTTCTACTGGATTGATCCCAACCAAGGCTGCTCTGCAGATGCCATTAGAGTATACTGTGACTTTGCCACTGGTGAGACTTGCATCCACGCCAACCCTGACCATATTCCCGCTAAGAACTGGTATATCAACAAGAATGCCAGGGACAAGAAGCACGTATGGTTTGGTGAAACTATCAATGGTGGCACCCAGGTAAGTGATGTATGGGAGGATGATTGTTTTCTATAACGCTGTCTGAAGAGTTCCCAATTCACTGACTCTCAGCAAGCAAGCAAGCAGATAAATTAAACTCTCTTAGGGGAGAAATATGGAAAAGGGAACTACCTTTTATCTCAAGGACACAAAGCTCTGGTTCTGGTTTAGGGCACAGTTTGCTAGAAGTATTTTTCAGTATTGTTCTAATATTTCTTGATATCTACTAGTGATCAATTCAACATGACTAATTGCTATTGCTGAGGGAAGCCTGGACTGGAATATGGTACGTTAGTATAAAGACAGTCCAGAAATTCTGAAAAAGTAAGAAACCCAAATTTGCTTACTCTTTTAATGGAGATTTTTTTACATACTACACTATTCATGGAGAGATATTTATATTACACATCACAGATCCACACTGTATGCCACCGTAACATTCAGAATTATCAGTGTAAACAAAACCAAGAAATATGTCTTCTTGCACATTAAACACTGTCCCAGCCAGTTGCAAATAAATCACTTTTGTACAGCTAAGGAGGTCTAATTACATAATTCTTAAATTAAATTGAGTTGATCTTTTGATGAAATCGAAGTGTCCAAGATCTTTAATATTAGAAGATTAGATTGATCCCACTGGGTCAAAACAATCTAGGGTCCTGTTTCTTACAGTTGCTAAAAGTAGATGCTGTAAAAAGAATTCAGGAATGAGGTAAACATTTGTAATATCCACAGACACTATTCTATTAGATTCAAAAAAGAATAAGATTCAGGGTTTTCTTGAGACAGGCAATGTTTCTGTGTATCTGTGGAAACAGTAAATTGTCTTCCTTGAACTTATTTGCTCTTGTCTCTGAATCCACATAAACTTTTAACACCATATCTCAGAACAGAGTTCTACAATTTAACTACCTCCACTCATGGATGTTGTCAGTCTACCTCCTACTAGTTTTATTTGATATTCTTTAGCTCTGAAATTGCAATAGACAAGTGACTGCAGAGTTAGGTGATTCTTGTTTTTAATGTTTCTAGAGCGACTATCACACACCTGCATTACAAACATCCAGCAATACAACTGACTGGGTTCCTCTCTGTTTTTCAGTTTGAATACAATAGTGAAGGAGTGACCACAAAGGATATGGCCACCCAACTTGCCTTCATGCGTCTACTGGCCAACCATGCCTCCCAGAACATCACCTACCACTGCAAGAACAGCATTGCCTACATGGATGCAGAAACTGGCAACCTTAAAAAGGCTGTAATGCTGCAGGGATCCAATGATGTTGAACTACGAGCTGAAGGCAACAGCAGATTCACTTTCAGTGTTCTTGAGGATGGATGCTCTGTAAGTAATGCATAAACCATGGGCACAGTGACTGTCCATGCTTAAGCATGTGATTGGGGACAGAGTCGTGGTTTGATTTAAAATTAACTAATCAGTCAGACCAGCAAAATTTTACCCAATGAAGACAAATAGCCTGCAAACCCAGCTGGTCCAGATCCTTAACAAGTGGAGAGGACTGGGCTACAAACAAATCCTACCTTGTACTGTGCAGTGTGGCAGAAAAAAAAAAAAGCTTCTCAGAGGGACAAGATCCAAATTCTGTGTAAGCAGAAGACTGATGACAAAACAGTGCACAAGCTGTAGAAGGGGCAGGATGTTTAAGACCTGAAACACTCAGGCAGAGTTCTTTGTGGATTTAACGTCAGTGTAAATAAATTAATAATAGCAGTTTATGTAGAGCATCACATATACAACTTCAGGAGGTTCAAGTAAATATTTTATCTGTGTCAGAGATCTAAATTGTTGGATATTGGGTATCTGAGTTGCAAACAATGGAAGCAAATTAATACAAAATTCTTTCAGAAATTATCCATTCAAGTGAAACAACTACTTAATACTATGAAAAATGCAATAACAATTGTAATGAATCTTGTCTTACAGAGAAAGAACAACCAATGGGGCAAAACGATCATTGAATACAGAACAAATAAGCCATCCCGCTTGCCCATTCTTGACATTGCACCTTTGGATATTGGCAGCGCTGATCAAGAATTCAGTGTGGACGTTGGCCCAGTCTGTTTTAAATGAATGAACTAAAATTAACTTAAAGCCTCTCCCAAATTATTCTCTTGTCATTTCTTTTTATAATGAAAGCTGACTCCTTCCATTTCTTCTGTTCATCTACTTGCTTAAACTCTGGGCGAAAGAGAAGGAGAAGAACTGATTGGAGAATTGTGCAATGAAATTTAATACAGCCCCAAATGGACTTGGAAGTCTTTCAAGATTTAACACCTTGTTTTGGGAAATGTCAACCTTTGTAAAGAAAAAAAAAACCAAAATAAAAAGTCATGAAAGTTTGCACCATTTGTGGCCTTTGAATATCTTCCACAGAGGAAGTTTAAATCCACAACTTCCAAAGGTTTAAACTACCTCATACACTAAATCAAGTGTGATCCACATCTTTTGTAGGAACTTCTCCATACAATCTGGGGTACTTTCAGTTCCACTCAAAATACAGTGGTGCTAATTGCATAATTACAGAGTATCTTTCCAATACTTGAACTTCAATGGTGCTAATGACATTTAAAGTATTACTTCTTGTTTCTTTGAAGTCTGTCTTAAAACTTAGAATGTCCTGTCTCACCCACAGCTTAAGCATGTGGATCATTTTTCCTCATCTTTGTCCTCTTCCTCCAAAATCAGGTTGCTCCTGCTTTCAAATCTCATTTCCATCTTCTACAAAGGGTAAAAAAAAATCATTTCTCAAAAAAAGAAAGAAAATGTATTTTGTATATGTGAGATGTTTAAATAAATTGTGAAAAAAGTAATGAAATAAAGCATGTCCAGTGTTCCAAAAGAAAGTATTTAATGAGTTAAGTTACTTGCTTAGATGCAGTGGCAGATGCTCACACCCAGATATTACAATACATTTGCATTGCTGTAACTCTGTTAGCCCATTGCTGTAAAATATTTGCTTAAAGTCTTGGGAGGCTGCTTACAACTTTATTAGGGGTGTGATTGTCTGCTTGACTCTTCATTTCAACAGCATCTTTTGAAAAGATCCCAAGAAACTCACTCAGTAACTCTGTGCCTCGTAGTATGAGAAGTTCAGAAGCAGAAATAATTCCTTCCTTTTTTCCAAAAGTTAAGCAGGACTAATGGCTGAAAGACAGATCATGATCTCACTTAAAGGTAGAAGGAAAATGAAGCTTCTGTCTTACACTTGGAGACAGAAAGCTCCTGGCTCTTGAGAGAGCTGTGCTGGCTGGTGCTGTGCTGTAATCAGCAGAACTGTGTCTGTGCGCTTTAGAAAGGATGTGCAGAAGTCTGTGAAAGGAATCTCAAATTTAGTTGTCTTGTCAGGAAGCTCAGGGTTGTTAGGCCCTTATTCGGTTCTGTATGAGACACAGAACTACCTGCTGTTGCTAACCTTAATAATTTACCTTCACAAAAGACACCGCGAGAAGCAAAGACTGTTCGTCTCTGAGACCTTTAAAGAGAGTGCTAAAAGCACTAAATGATCTGCAATTCCAACAGCCGTGTTTTTGGAATTGAGAACATGCTTGGGACAACGCAGAGAGGCCCATGAAGACAACAGCAAAAGCAGGTAATGGGAGAGATGAGACAGGCTTAGTCAGTGGGAACTCCCAAAGGGAAGCATGAAGAAAATATCCAGACTAAAGTCCCTGTAACCTGAAGAAAGCACCACTCCAAAGGTTAACAGTGGAGAGACTGAAGGCAGCTCCAAATGTTGCAAGGAGGAATAACCACTAAAAACTGTTTCTAAAGACATTTTTTTGTCTTGGTTGCAATGAACTGATTAAGAAAAAAATTGTATTGCTTTCTAGCTACCGAAATTGGTTCTTTGGGTGAAATGAAACAACTTTTCCCAAATGCCATTTCTGAAGACCCTCAGTGAAACAGCAGAGCAGTTCTTCGCCATTTCCACCGGCGTTGTGCACCACCTACTGACTCACATGCTAATTACTGGTCCCTGAAGAATATTTCTCTAGGGTTTTTTTTCCTGAATTCACAGTCATTTTTACTGTCCAAATATTCTGAACTGCCTGTGGCTGTTTCTCCAAAACATCAGGCTCAGAACTCACCCTAAAACTATATAAACACATCAGAACAAAACCCATCCAAACCAGGAAACCTTCTGGTAGCAAACTGCATGCTCACTCAGGGTGGAAAAAATACAATAATAATTTAATCTTTCATTTGTCGAGTTCTGTGAATCTGAAATTATCTTCTCTCTGTATTGGTCTAAAGGAAAGGTTTTTTTCTTCATGGAATCACAGAATCTTCTGAGTTGGAAGGGACTCACAATGATCAAGTCCGACTCTTAAGCAAATGGTCCATACAAGAATCAAACCCACAACCTTGGTATTAGTTGCACCATGCTCTAACCAATTAAGCTAATCTCAGGGCTGAGATCCTTCCTCCATAATAAGTTCTTCTGGGCAATTTTATCCAAAAGGGTTTACCACTACCTTTTGGTAACATTTGGTATTTAACATCTTGAGGTGTTAGAGTCTGCTCCCCATTTCCGGTAAATTCTCTACAACAGTTCCTAGAATGTGTGGCAAGAAGAGTCACCCAAACAGAGCCTGCCTTAATTTGGGAAAAATGTTTTTCACAGTTTTTCTGGTTAATAGTCTTTTTTATCTTCTTGTTTATTTTTATTTTTCAGCATTTAACGGGGAATAAGACTAATTCCTCAGTTCGAAAGAACATCCATTGCTGTTATGGCTATACCTGCCTCTATACCATGTTTGGTTTACCACAGTCATCTGAAATTTCAATTCCTGCAGAAACTGTGCATACCCAAAGTTATTGGTTCCCCAGATTCTGCACTGATATCCTAAAGACCTCTGCTTATTCCTCTGAGGAGGAGCAAAGAGGGCAAACCGCATCCATGCAGACCTCCTGCCTCACAATACACATAGAGTCGAACTAGAGTTCTCCATAGTTTCTCTCAGCTACTTTAATACGCTATAGATACAAGAGAAACAAGATAGATACAATAGATACAAATAGATACAATAGGTCCTTTGAACTTTTTTCAGTTCCATATATGGTTCTCGGGTACAGACTTCAAATACTTTGTTTCAAATAGTTCCTGTAGCTTTTGATACTATTGTTTTACTAGTAGCATCCAATCTGCTGAATAGCTTAAGAGTTAATGTTAAGAATTTCTTCCCTGTGCAAGACAAGCTGGTGGTTAGTGCCTGCAGAGGAAAATGTCCTTGGCTGTCTCCAGGTGAGAGGAACCAGCATTTCATGTCCCTCCTCCTGAGTTGGGATGACCTCAACTGCTTTGGGAGCATGAGCTCTTTGTCCCTCCTGGAGATTCAGGAGCTACATTTCTACCCCCCACATACATATGTCCCACAGATTAACCATTTAATAGGCAGGTAAACAGTACTGTTTCTAAGACCTTGCACATGTTTAGGACAGTGTTTCTCTGGCCCTGTATACAATGATATTACCATCTCCATAGCCTTTACTGTTGTCTGTATATCAGCACTTGGATATCCATTTGTAGTGGGTTGATCCTGGCTAGACTCCAGGTACTCATTACAGCTGCTCTCTCATTCTCCCTCTGCAACTGGACAGAGGAGAGGAAAAGAGAAAACAGTGAAGGACTCATGAATTGAGATAACAGCTGGAAGAGGTCACTTACTGATTACCTTCATGGGCGAAACAGACTCAAAGTGGGGATATTACTTAAATTTATTACTAACAGGATCAGAGCAAAAGAGTGAGAAGTAAAATAATCTTAAAAACACCTTCCCTCCATCCCTCCTTCCTTCCATGTTCTCCTTCCTCCCCCTCAGCGCTGCAGGGGAATGAGGAATGGGGCTTATGGTCAGTTGTTGTTTCTACTGCTGCTCAGAGAGAGGAGTCCTTCCCCTGCTCCTGTGGGGTCCCTCCCACGGGAGACAGTCCTTGATGGACCTCTCCACCATGAATCAATCCCTCGGGCAATAGTTATTTCCAAATTGCTGTCCCATGGGTCACTTCTCCATGGGGTGCAGTCCTTCATAAATGAGCTGTACCAATGTGGATCCCCCACAGGGGCCACAAGTCCTACCCGGGAAAAACCTGCTCCAGTGTGGGCTTCCCTCTCCAAGGGCTGCAGGTCTCTGGCAGGACCCTGCTCCATCTTGGGCCTCCCAAGGAGTCACAGACTCCTTCATGCATCCACCTGCTCCAGCATGGGCTTCTTCAAGGGCTGCAGGTGGGTCTCTGCACCCTGATGGCCCTCCACGGGCTGCAGGGGCACAACTGCTCCACCATGGGCTGCACCACGACCTGCAGGGGCCTCAGCTCTGGCGCCTGGAGCACCTTCTCCCCCTCCTCCTGCACTGACCTTGGTGCCTGCACTGTTCCTATGTTTTCACTCTGGTCTTCCCTGGCTGGAATTCTCATCTGCGCAACAACCTCTGGTGCTTAAATATGTTCCCACAGAGACATTACTATCACTCCTAATTGGCTCAGCCTTGGCCAGTGGCAAGAAGCCCACCCTGGAGCTGACTGGCATTGGCTCCACCAGACAGGGGAAGCTTCTAGCAGCTTCTAACAGAAGCCACCCCTGTTGCCCCCCCCGCTACCAAAACCTAGCCACAGAAACCCACTACACCATTCCAGATGTGACCACTCTGTTAATAAAATCATGGGCCAAGGACTGACCTTTGGATTGAGTTGCTCTCTCACTTTCCTTCTAGGTCCATAGCAATGTTCTTATATTTTCCTTATCCTCTGCTCCAGAAGGACTTTTTGGTCTAAAAATCTGTTCTCTATGTTAACCCCACATAAATACTGTGGAAATTTCATATGCAACAACTCAGCAGCTGTTTTCTGTGGGTTTTGTCTGAACAACTCTTTTACCTCCTTGCCACACACATGACAATGCGCTGCCCAAACACAATATGAAGACTATTTGCATTGGTTCCTACTGACCCCTTCATCTGTTTCTTAGCATGGTTATGAAGTGTAATAGATTTTTAAGTTAAACTCACAGCCTTTTACTATCTGAAGCTCTGAAATTTAGGATAGCATGATGTTCTAAAAAAATATTAATTTTAAACTCATTATCTGATACGATCTGAATCTAGTGTGTTGAAAACCAACTGGAATTTGTATTCCGTTTCCAAGTTGCTTTGCACTCTTCTGCCACCTGGAGGGCACAGAGGCACCTTCTGAAAACTAGAAGCTGCTTTTCTTGCTCCTTATTTGAAGAGTAGAAGCACTCTGTCAAAGCCAACAGACAATATCAAAGATCTCATCTGGTTTTATTAGCAGTTCTATTGCACTTAGATCAAGGCCAGAATTTTTTCTTGGCTATCGGCTCATCTCTTCACCATGTAATTGTCAGCTTCCTGCTCCCAAGTTGATTGAATGCTGGAGTTTTTGCCTTCAGCTTTGAAAGCAGCATTTTGATTGCCTCTTTCCTAGTATTTAGATACTTATGCTCCAGCACTAAGAAAGGAAGACATCTCAGAAAGACTGAATTCTTGCATATACCATGAAAACAGGACTGTGGAGAGAGAGCTCTGTGAGAGAAGGGCTGCCTCATAGAATAGAATCACAGCATCACAGAATGTTTAGGGGTTGCAATGGACCTTAAAGATCATCTAATTCCAAACCCCCTGCCATGCACACTAGACCAGGTTGCTCAAGGCCTTGTCCAATCTGGCTTTGAACATTCTGTGGGGGACAGTGCTCAAAGTGTCAGGGCATCCACAACTTCCCTGGGCAACCTGTCCAGGGTCTAACCATCCTCACAGTAAAAAATTTCTTCCTAATGGCTAATCTATATTTCCTCTCTTTCAGTTTGTACCCATTACTACTTGTCCTATCACTGAAGTTCCTGCAAAGAGTCCACAAGAGAGCTGCTGAAAGGTAATGGGCTTCAGTGGTTTCATTGCATATGGATTTGTTCTGGGTTTAGGCTTTAGAGAAAGTCATATACTGTTAGTATATGACTACACTTGTACTATCTCAGTACAAGTGTTTTTAAAGCATAAGCAAAAACATGCACAGGACATTTAAATCTAGAAGCAAACAATAACAGCTGTCCTGTAGATTCCAACTCACCAGGCTTTTACACAAAATTCCTGGAAGTGACACAACTACTCAGTTATCTGTTAATTCCTAAATGACAAATCTTTGCTAAGCCTGAGGGGCACAGTACTCCATGTTGATATTTTGTATAAATATGTTTACATTTCAACATAATAAAATAACACATACACTTTAGAGCTCACAGCAACACAACAGAGCACCATACAAAAAAACAAATATGACAGAACAAGGAACACTGCAATATTCTTCTTAAATGAAACCATTTCTATGCAATTTCAGTTTAGAATAATGACACATGGAAATATTTTAGTCTGTTAATCCACTGCTGATACTTCAGCAAACTAAGGTTTCAACGAACCCCAGGCTAACAAAGAATTCTAAATTTCCAAAATTTCATAGAATAGTTAGGATTGGAAAGGGATCTTAAGGTCACCTGATTCCAAGACCCTGCCATGGCAGAGGAAAGGGAAGAACCCGTCCCTGGGTGGGCTTGAACCACCAACCTTTCGGTTAACAGCCGAACGCGCTTACCAATTGCGCCACAGAGACTCCCTTGTTCCTGTAACTTCCATAATAAAATATAATTTCCACTTCCAAAATAAATTTATCTCCCTAAAAATAATGATTTCAAGTAGCAGGCATTTAGTGCAGAGGTGCTAAAAGAGAACATGGTAATCCTATGGCATTGGTATCGCTGGCAGCCAGAATAGAAGGCTTCTAGTGTTCCACAAATGCAACACAGCTTGGATAGTGGCTGGATTGGCTTCCAAAGGCTGCCCCATAAATATAAAGAATTCTGAATGTTAAGGAGGCACATCTGGGAGCATAAGGCGAAACCAGGAAGAGGAACAATATGAAAACAAAGTGTTGATAAAAAAAGAATTACTCAATTTGACAAGGAACTAACAGTGACTGCCATTTTCCCTCAACCAGGAGTCAAGAAAAGAGAGGGGGGGAATAGAAAAAAATTGTACCTGAATACCAAAAAAACTCATCTAAATTGAAAATTCTTAACCTATAACCCTGATGGATACAAAGCTTTGAGGATAAGAATCTAAGCAGCTGAAAGAAAAATAGATTTCCATTAGTGAGCTGAGCAGAGTCCCAGCCTGGACTCAGAACTCTGTAGCTGCACAGAGATGACACAACCCATGATGCAGAAAGGTGTAGCCCCTTGACTGTCCTTAATGAAAGGGGACAGATGACATAAGCATTTGCAGTATGCCTATTTCCTTTTCCTGTCTTCATCCCTCCAATCCACATCTGTTTCAGACCCACAGAAACCCTAAACAAAAACACTATTAAGCTTCATATTATAGAACTGCAGATGTATTTATCTCTTAGGGATAAAGTTAAGTAAGGCCTTCATACGCGTGATTTCATAACTACTTCACTTAATATCAGCTTGACTTTAGTACAGACTATTGAGGAACCATTTTTATAACTTTTACAAAATTAGAAATCTGTAAAAGCAGTAATTTGTGATAGAACTTCCAAGATCTTACAGGTTTGGGGGCATATTTGTTTTGGCATTTGGCTGCAACAGTACACATGTTACAGTGCTTAATTGAACAAGTCCACTGAGAAAAAACTTTCTTATTATCTGTACTCCCTCTTCATTAATGCAATTAAATATTTGCAATAGGTGACTACCATGCATGCACACACCGCGTGGAAACTTGACGCTTAGGAAAAACTGATTGCCATTATGAGGCTGAAAACTCAGCAGTTAAAATGTCTGATGCCATCATTTGGCGAGTACACAAAAGTTGCCAAAGCAAAAGCTGCACTACCGAAAATAATACACTGTCCAGGAACACGTTGGAAATGCAGCTTTATTTCTGGAATTGCAATATGACCAGCACAATCCAGCAATGCTTCTCCATTTAAATTGAGAAGTGATATGGTTTGGGGTATGGCAAATCCTACTAATTAATTATTCAACACAACCTGTAAGTTAATGTAGGGAATATTCCAGTTATAGTATATAACAAATCATCATCATGGGCAGGCTTCGTGAACAAAGATTTGGGAAGGGCTCTACTCACATTTGTTAGAAGCGCACTTGGCTAAAAAGGCCAATACGAGATACACAAGTCCGGTTGCAAAAGGCACAGCAGAAAGACTCCTTAGGTGGTATATTCGGCAAGACACAATTCTTTCTGTGCTGTCTTTTCTCCTTGAGAGTGACCCTGCCTTCTGAAAAGAAGCAGCAGTGTTATAGATGGCGTGTCTCCAGACCTCCCGATTGGAGCCCAGAGTAGACCAGTTATGTTGATCAATATGGCCAAGGCTGAGATGTTGTTTCAGGGAGTCCTTGTATCTTCTCTTTGGGGCTCCTCTCTTGCGGCAGCCAGTGGCAAGTTCGCCATAAAGCAAGATCTTAGGGAGGCGGTGGTCCTTCATCTTTGAGACGTGTCCTGCCCATCGCAGCTGTGTTCTCAGCAACATGGCCTCTATACTTGTGACTGCTGCTTGTTCTAGAACAGACGTATTGGTCACGTAATCTGACCAGTGGATGTTTAGGATTGTTATACAACAAATAGTATGTTCCTTATGAACACATGAATATTTTCCTCATGAAACTTATAGATTAAAGGTAATTTAATCTTTCTTCCACCATTGGTGCTTATATTCCTTGCTATATATACTTGTGAAAAATTAATTACACTCTTATAAACATACAAAAACTCTAAAGGGAAAATACCATATGAGAATGCCCTACTATTCCTCTGACTGAAAATGTTTAAATACCAGCTCTCTATAATAGCTGACTTTATACTATAGTAGCCATTTTATCTTCTTACATGTTTCCAGTCCTTGTGACTGCCTTGTGCCTTTGACTGAGGACAGCAGCTCCAACTCCAGAACATGGAGTAATGCTGTAATGCTGAAGAAGATCTACCATGAACAAAGCCTATCAGTAAAATTGTATGTGCATGCCAGGTCTGACTCATGGCACAAAGTTCTCCTTCTATGTACACTGAGCCTGCCAAACAAAGTCAGGAAGCATTAAAGGAAGAACTATCTCATCTAAATTATACCTGTGTAAATTACATCTATCCAATTTAAACTTATTTTCTAAATTGAATAGAAAGTCGCCATTCCTCCTCATTCACCTTATTCTAACTTATGAGTAAATTACCGGCATTCTAGTGAGTGTTTTCAGTTAGAGGTGTTAAAAAATATTTAAATTGCTCCTTAAAGTGTAAAATGCATGTGAAATGAGGACAAAGAAAGCTAAGCACTAACAGAAATATTTTAACAAACAATAAAGTTTGTTCACAGTATGCAGGCTTTGAAAGTTCTTGGCTTTTTGAATGATACATGAGACAAAAATTATGCATCAATGGGAATTTTTCATTTATGGAGTAAAATAACCCATACTACAACCAGAATTGAGGTGGTTGGTTTGTTTGGATTTTTGTTGTTATTTTAGTTTGGTTTTGTTGCCTTTTTTTTTTTTTTTTAAGAAAAACATAACCCAGTAACCACCCATCTGTATACTTGGGAGTTTAAGGGATATCTTTTCTCCCTCTATCCCTGAGAGAATAAATCTAAGCACTTCAATATAGTGTTTTTATAATTTAAAAACAATGCTGAGAAAGTGATTAACAGGCAGACTTGAATAGAAAAAAATATAGATTATATGTTGGCAGATAGTAAAGACATTGGTTGGATGGAAATGAACATATCAATATCAATACATTGAACATATAGTAATAGAGGAATACCTGAACTCAAATTTTGCAGGCACATTACATTGTGTTTGAATAATACTTTAAATTCTTCTGTTTCTCAGGTAATATTTCAAAATAAAACATTGCTTGAGTGGATAGACTTCCTGTTTTTTGTTTCAAATATTTCACTGTTTTTCCCACACACACAGTTATTTTTTTCATCTATTATTAAATGAATAATCAAATTCAATGATTTTCAGAACTTTCAGAGTAGTGTTTCTTGAATGACAGGGAAATGGAAGGTTGGTGAAATGAAAATGGAACTTTTTGTTTGTTCAGAACTCAGATCGTTCGTTATTATTGTTTACCTGTTCGGTTAAAAAAAACCCAAAACAAACAACATTTTTTCTGTTCATTTTTTTTCGGCCAATCCTAATGAAAAGAATTCTGCTGGATCTGAGAGAATCTGTCTAGCACAGTACGTACTTCATAATCACCCAAGGCTTGGCAACTGCTCACTGTTTATTTCCCATATTTGTTTCCCATATTTATCTGACTGCATACTGCACACTTTTCCTAAGTTCTATATTTGTTTATATGGTTTATATGTGGTTACTTTATTTTGTGGAAATGTCTTTCCTGTGACAGCTTGTCCTGCTCCGGGCCTGGCGGGTTCAGTGGCTGCTTCCCAACTCCCCTGTTGTTGAGGGACTGGACTCGGAGCCCAGATTTGCTACCCTGTATCTTTACCCGGGTACGACTCAGGTAGCTGCTTGTGGAGGAACAGGATTTCCCTTTTGTAAGACTTCAGCAATCATTCCATGCATCCCCTCAAATCCAGCTAAATCCATGGGGGTTGGCCTCTTCTCTCAGGCAACTATTGATAGGACAAGAAGACTTAGTCTTAAACTGCACCAGGGGAGGCTTAAGTGGACATTAGGAAGAGTTTCTTCACAGAAAGGATGGTTAGATATTGAAACGGGCTGCCCAGGGGGGTGGTGGAATCACCATTCCTGGAGATGTTTAAGGAAAGGCTGGATGTGGCACTTAGTGCCATGGTTTAGTTGACATGGTGGTGTTGGGTCATAGGTTGGACTCGATGTCAGACATCTTTTCCAACCTTATGGATTCTGTGATTGTGTCAACTTCCTTGTACACTTACCCGAGTTCAGAGGGAGTGAGCGTCTCCCAGCCTGGAATGACCACTCCCTTGTCAATAGAAGAGTGACAAGTACTTAAAATCGCATTATTTAGCAAGAAGCCCTCACTGTCCAGTGCCAGCCGTCACGCATAAGGTACTCCTTCGCGGAGCACGGTCCCAAAGAGGTCCCCACCACCGCCCCCTCAGCCGCGGGGCCCGGACCGAGCAGGGCGGGACCCACCGGGACCCATCGCAGCCCCACGGCGGCCGCGGGGCGGGGAGTCGAGCGCTGGGGCCGCCCGCTGGCGGCCGAGAGGAAGCGGCAGCGCCAGGAGGGCGGCGGTGGCTCCGCCCCGGCTGCAGCGGGGCGTGGGGCTGCTCTCGGCCGCGGCGGCGGGGACGGCGGCAGCCGGCGGGGTCCGCGTTGGCCGCCGGCGGGGACCCAGTGCTGCCCCGCCGCGCCCGCCCGCCCCATCGCACGCTGTTGTCATGGAGGAGCCAAGATGGCGGCGCTGGCCTACACCGGGGGCAAGCGGGAGATCAACTACTACTTCAGCGTGAGGAGCGCCAAGGCGCTGGCGCTGGGCGCCGTCCTGCTCCTCACCGCCTGCCACGCCGCCTCCCGCCGCTATCGAGGTGAGGGGGCGGCCGCGGGCGCGCCGCGGGGGGCCGCGGCTGCCGGGCAGGGGAGGCGGAGCCCCGGGACCGCGGCCGTCCGGGGAGGGTGGCGGGTTCCCCCGCCCGGGGCAGCCGTGGCGGGCCGGGGGACGGCGGGGGTGGCAAGCGCGGCCCTTCCCCGGCGGGCCGGGGCGGCGGGGCAGGTCGGCGGGAGACGAGCGGGGACCCGGCCCGCGGGGCCCGACCGGGGGTCACTGCAGTTCCCGCCATCCGGGCGAGGCCGAGGGGGGTGAGCGGGGCTGGCGGGGCCGTGGCGATGCGGTGTTTGCACCGAGAGCGCAGCGCAGCTCCCGGGGCCCGGCCTGCGGCAGGTGAAGCTGCAGGGCTAGAGGGTGGCTTCTTCCCTGTCACTTGTTCCCTTACGGGATGATTAATTACCTTGGCAATTAGTGGTTAAAGTCTTAATTGGTATGAGACTTGGTGTATGGAATTTCACTCCTTGAACCATGGCCTCGAACATAACAGAGTCCGGCCGCGCTGGCGGATGAAGCGAGCCGAGGAGCTGTTCGGTTTCACGCGTTGTCAGTGGCCGTGGAACAGGCGGTGACCGAGCTCCGGGACCGACCGCAGCCGTGCCCGTGCCCGCCTGTGCGGTCACGGGGCGCTGGGAGCTCCGCCGGCTCCGCTTCTCCGGGGTTGTTTTGGCCTCGGAGCAGCGAATCTTGGCGTGATCCGTAAATGCAAATGGAAATGCTGAAGGAAATATTTTCTTGTTTCCTTGTCACGCTAAAAAATGTGGTATGTTTCTGTGGGCAAATCAGAAAGTTGATCCATAGAGAGATCACTGCGGCTCTGCTTGTTGTAGGACAAATGGTGTCGGGTTCTAACACCTGCTGCCAGCATCCATGCAAGTCAAGGCTGAGGCAGTTCGCTGTGGAAATGGGAAAGGGGGTAGGGATCTTTATGGATACAATTCCCCAGGTTCACCCTCTGGCTGGCATGTCAATAAGTCTGATAAACTGACTAGTGTTAAGTTGGAAGACACAGAAGCATTTACTAAATTCTAGAGGAGCTCAAGCATGAGGTAATTAAACTTGCCTGTTGTGCAGTGTTCTTAAGGCACAAGAGAGTCACAAAACTAGACAGGAGGAGGGTGGCAAGACCAGCCTAAGAAAATAGGGACTGCCATGTCAAGCAGGTTACAGGGAAACTAAAATATGCATAATTTCAATATATTTTGGGAGAGTTAATTAGAGGGGTGAGTCACAGATTCAAAATGGTGAGAGTCTATTGGACTTTATGTGAGTTGATATGGTCTGTATGGATTGTTACAAACCTTTCAACAAGTTTTTTTTGCCTAGGTCTTTTAGTTTTTTGAAGCAATTAGAGGGTGAGAGGTTTTCCTGTAATTGTTTAAAAGGTAGGAGGACATGGAAGTCAGAGAGAATAGAGAGTTACCAGTTTGGACTTCTTTGAACAGGTAACATTCAGAAGAATGAGTGGTTTAGGAAAGGAGGGTGGAAGATTTGTAGCAGACAAGAGTTTTAAGGATATATAAAAGCAGAGGTGCTTGAGAAATCATTCTTCAACCCTACGGTGATATCAGACATCTGAAGTCCAGCAAATGTCACAATACTCTTGGCAACTAATGAAAAAAGCAGATTTTGCTGTGATGCTGCACAGCTAAAGCTAACTGGCACCTCACTTATTGTTAGTGGTGTTGGTCACCTCCTCTTAGTAGTGGTATAATAGAACTTGAAAAGCATGAACAAAGGAGTAACACAAACAGCAGAAGAATCAAACAGCTTCTCTATAAGTAGTAATGAAATAGAATGAAATTCTGTAGCCTGGACAGAAACTTAGTAACTTGTTAACGGTCTCAAATATTATAAATTATTGGGGAAAGGTAAATTCATTGTGATTGTGTCATAACACAAAAAGTATCAACTGAAAAATGAAATTAGCAGGCAATATATTTAAAATTATCAGAAGAAAGCACTTTTTTTCTACACAAGACATTCTGTACCAAGATTTTATACCAAAAATACTCCCAAAAAACATTATCCTGATTTGCAGAGGGTGGATGAGGTGGGCCTGCAAACAGGCTCAAAGTTGCCAGGCTGTGAAAGCTGGGCCATGCCAGGGAAGGGATTGCTGTGTTTTTCATGCTTTTATACTTTTTCTTTTGTCTGATTGTCATTACATGTAAAGGTTTCAGCTAATTTTGGCCTCAGTCATGCAAGTACATATTATAGATAGGAGCAGCCCAGTGCAATTCCCAGTCAAACTTGCCTGTATTAAAGTTAATTGTATGAAAAAATGCTGGACTGGGGTTATGGAAGGTCAGGGAAACTTATATTTAGGGGTCACCAGCAGCACTAGTAGATTCTCTTTAAAACTACATTTTTTTCATTTTTAATGATAGAGAACAGTTGAATTTCCAATTTTTCGAAACAGAGAGTGTGCCTTTTAGAGAAAGCATTGTGAAACTTAGTCTGTTCTGGACTGAATGAAGACTTAGAGATTTCACAATTTCGGTGGAATAACCATGATTTTGAGGAATGATAAATTAGAATAATGAGCATAATAAAATTCAGAGAAATTATACACTTTGTATAACTATACCGTAGTGTAGCTATACCAACATAAAAGGTAATATGTTGGAAGGATAACTTACACAAAGGAAGAGTTTAAGAAGAATGTTCTGTGTTTTGTGTATAGAATGGCTCTTGGAATTCTTTTTCTCAGGTTTTAGGTTGGGTTTTTTTGTTGTTATGTTTTGGTTTTTTTTCTTTTAACATCTCATTGCTAGCTAAGAAGAGGGTGTGGTATATTAATATGAGCATTGTTCTTCAGCTGATATTTCATTTCCTAAGCCAGACTTGGGCATTTCTGGAGGAACTGTCTGGTCTGTAACCTCCAGTTTACTTTCTTGGCTGCTGTTCCAGTCTGGTTTTATTCCCCTCCCTCATCTTCTCCTCATGACTTCTACTATTATGTTTAAAGGAAGATTTCAGACATCAGTAACTCTCCTAACGAGTTTCAGGAGCTTTCTAATATTGCTCAGTGCAACAGTGAGATATTCAGTACCTGGAGTTGAGAGGGAAGGTGTAACTTCTTGACCTGAAATATTGTCTCTGTTTAAAATGTATACAATGTGTGATGTTTGGAATGTTACATCAGTGAACATACTGTAGATGGAGGATTGTTTCATTTGTGGGTAACTATGGAGTATTGAGGAACCAAGCTTGGGTCATGAACTCAAGATACAGATATTCTCCTGTCTTGAAAACCTAAATGAGGAAGGATTGATAGTGGTCTACAGATCATAATAGACATGAGTCCAGACTGCCTTTTCCTATGGAAGAACAAGGAACTGCCAAGTAAATGTAGTAGAAACTGCATTTAAAATAAAGGCAGGTGATTCTTCAAGCATCAGCTGTGGGTATGGAAAACTCTTTTAGAAGGATGCTCTGGATGCCAAAAGCTGAGGACTGCATGTCCAGTTCAGGAAGTCCCTGGACTAAACATAGTTGGAAGAATATTAGACAAGATCATAATGTTTACTTACCTTCTTCTTATTCATCTCTGAGCATCTGTTTATGGTCCCTGTTGAAGGCAGAATACCAGGCTAGACTGACCATTGGTCTGACCATGAGTAATTGTTCTTATTTTCTTATGCATCTTTTTCAGCAAGTTAATGGATTTCAGAGGGAATCTGATTAGTGATAGATATTCTTTTATATGGTTCATTCATATCACTTTGATACATCTCCTAGTTTTCATCATCTGCAAAGTGGAGGACTTCGTAGCAGTAATAACTCAGAGTCACCTATTCTCATTATCAGTGAGAATGTGTCATGTTGCTTTTGATTAGATTGGGTTTTTATTATTCCTGACCGTTTCATTATTCTGCAACTTACTCAAAATGATAGTTTACATAAGTGTGCATGTTTGAGAATTAGAGAAATTGTGTTGCTTGAAAGCCAAAATATAAGTTGAGTTTAATGAAGTCAAGGTTTCACAGGAAGTGTCAAGTAGGGGCAGCAGTACATTGTTTCTGCACAAGCAGCACAAGTCCCTACCATTTCATTCACCACCATTTCCCTGGTTGTCAGAGCTCGGAAATGCCAAGTATGACAAAAATGTTGGAGGGCAACTTCTCTTGCAGTGAATGGTGTTCTGTTGCATTCAGTTATAAGGCAGCAGATTCTGATGTGGAGTTGGGAAGATAACAGTCACTGATTACATAACTTTATTTATAAGAACTTAACATGACTGAAACATCATCACCTGTAAAGTGATTAATCTTAATTACTGTAAAACTTAATGAGTGGAAAAGGTACCTGAAGTCCTTAATGATCAGCAAATTCTTGTGTAAATGTTTTGGGGTTTTTCTGCATTTTAACCCAGCAGGTTAACTCACCTGTTCTAAGGTGACTGCTAAGTCTTAAGCAGGGAGATGTAATAAACTTTCTTCCCAATCTCATGTTGAGATTCATGTTCTATACAAGATGCTGTGCATGATGATTCTGTGTAGAAGATTATTATATTGAACAATTGTATTCTTTAATTTCATATTCTGATGTACTCTGGATAGTAGATAGCACAGTGAATTGGCATCTTTTAAAGGAAATGCCATTCTAGGTCACAACGTCTTTCTGATAACAGAAGTGGGATCACTAACATTTTGGGTAGAGAGTTGTGATTTACAGAGCAGGGCGGTATAATAAACAAGAAGGCAACTTGCAGAAACTTGTGCAAGATGTTTTTATGATAAGTTATATTTGTTTACTGCCATTGATTGTTCCAATTCTTGTGTTTCAAATATTGTCAAATTATTTTTTATAATAGCAGTGGAGCTATGTTTTACATTTCGTGCAGCTGAATTCTAATCGTAATATAACATTTTCAAGGTGGCGATACATGTGAGTATCTTCTGTCCAGTGGGAGATTTCTTGGAGAAAAAGTATGGCAACCTCACAGTTGTATGATGCATAAGTATAAAAATAGGTAAGGAAACTCATGTCTTCTGTTCATCTGCATAGAAAGAAGAGTCGTTGTTTGACTGCAGCTGTAGTAATTGCAGTGTCTTTTATTGTTCACTTCATAGCTGTTTCTCTAGGCTTTCAAAAATATACAGTATATGTCAGAAAGAAATCTTTTCTTTGTACATTATGTGTATGTCTACAGTGCTTACCATAGTTGTATTTCTATATAAAAATATAAATAAATATTGGTGATAGAGGTGCTGGTGTGAGTTATGGAGAGCCACATGAGACTGCATAGCTTCGTATGTCACTCTCAGATTGCTGAAAGGGAAAATGCTGACCTTATGTGTCAAATTGCAAGTAAAAATATCCCAAATAAAATTACTAATCACTTTGTTTCACCTACTGGTAAAAGAACTTTTTTTTTTTTTTTTTTTTTTTTTTAATTATACTGTACATTACCATTTTGAAACTACTGTTTGAAACATCTGTATTTGTAGCACCACAGAATAGGAAAGCCTGCTTGGTTCTTTGCCTAATCATATTGTTCTCATTCATTTTCATTTCTGTGCAAATTGCACTGAAGTTTTTATTGATGCAGCATGTTTAGAAAAAGATTTATCATACCTTAGTTATCTATATTGCTCTGTAGATTTTCAAAATACTTTTTTCCTGACATATAAATTTCCTGTAACATGAATGTTGCTGTTTTGTTTTACAGTGAAGCAAAAAGTTGCCTCATAGACAAACATATCGTGTTCATAGGAGATTCTAGAATTCGACAGCTGTTCTATTCATTTATAAAACTCATAAATCCTCAAGTCAAAGAAGAGGGAAATAAGGTGAGATAGTTTATTTTGATGATTTTTTTGTTTCTTCCCAATTTACCTCATAACTCTTTTCCAAACTTCAGAAAATCAAGAAATGATATTGTTTGCTGACCTAGCCCTCAGGAAGGGAAGCGCAGAAAGATCTTTTGAAGAATAACAAGATTAGACCAAAATAATTGTTTGGATACAGATGAGATGATTGTAAATCTGAGAAGGGAACTAGGAAGCTCAAGAGAAAGCTTGCAGCAGTCTGGGAATAAATAAATGAAGCTGACTTGTCCCATAGCAACTTATGTTTCATATTTGGTATCTTGATGAGAAAATGATTGTTCCTTTATGTGTTTTTAAATAATAGTAGTTCATGTCTTATAATTTGTCATTTAAAATGTCAGTTAAATTGCTGATCTAATCTGTTCATACAAATCTGTGGGGCAATGACAGATTTCCAGGTTTAACTTGAAGCTGAAACTAAAAATAGCTTCTGGTCTTACCTTCCTTTTGATCACTGATGTAGAGCTGTCTGAATTTTGTAAGGTAAAGAATGTAAACAGCAGCTTGCTGGGGGGAAACAGTAAGAAAGGATTTAGCTCTATCATTTGTTGAACAGAATATTGATTTCTTTTTCTATATTGTACTTCTTAGGCACATAGTTTCATAGATGTATGTACATATGTGAGGGAAAAGGCACATTTCACTTTCAACAGTGCATCAGATTTGTCAATTATTTAGTAATTCTGTCATTTAGAAGTTCAGGCTGGTGGCTTGTCCAGCACACAGCATGAAGCTGCTTTCACTTGTCAAAACAAGATGCTTGATTGATCCAAGAACCCAGGTTTTCCTAGTCAGTTGGTTAGGTCACAGTTACTTCCCAAAAGTGATGCTGAGATGATAGAGTGCTATAATTGATTTTGAGTCAAAAGTATGATTTGTCAAGTGTTATTGAAATCAGGATCTCAGTTTGTGGAAGAGAAGTAAACTTATTCTTTTGGACCATGATTGAAACTAATTCTGTATTTAGTATATTTTAAAGGACTAATGTGTATGCATATCTGAGTCCTTCCTTTCTGATTTCTTACAGTTTCACTCAGCAAATTTAATAATGTGTTCCAGATTTTATTTCTACCTAAGATTATTTTCTTTTATTTTTTAATTAAAACCGTTGGTTGTTTTGTGTGAAGGAGATGGGCAGATGAAAAGGTTGGGGAAAGGCAGTGTAAGAAAAGAAAGAGGGAAAAGGTCTTAAGTTTTTCTTGTGTTGGCAGGCTAAATTTAGAAAAATATTTGATACATTTGTAACAGAGTGAACAGAAAGCATTTCAGACTTTGTTGGCTAGATTTCTTCCAGGAAGAATAATCGTTTATTTGAGTAGCTTGTTTTATCAAGAAAGTAACATCAACATTTTGTGTGAGTACAGTGACAAGTTTATACAAGAAAAATCCTTTCCACTGAAGATAAACTTTTGGGTGAGAGCAAGTTAGCATAGGAATGTAAATATTTTGTTTTCATTCTGAAAGTTTTTCTTACTTTGTTTTTATTGTTTCGGGGTTTTTTTGACAGCATGGAAATATCCCATTTGAAGATAAATCTGCTTCAATTAAAGTGGTAAGTTTTTATCTAGCGTTAAATTGCAAGCCATAAGCATGTTATTATTTCATACAATGTAAATGAAATTGTAGTCAGAGCTGAAAAATTAAAAGAAGGTTTAGGCCGTCAATATTATTTATAAATATTTCACAGGTATTTCAGAGTGTATCTTCATATACTGTATTTTGAGAGACTTTGGCATTGAATACTTGTATTCTGTGTTAGTTTTGGGCATAAGCTCTGGAAATGTGTATAATTTTTCTTTTTGTCAGATCTTATAATTTGGCCTTCCCAAGAATAGCTTTTGCCAGGAAGTGTACTCTTTCACTGCTGTAAGAATATGTATGTGGGGCTAACTTCCTTGGATTGGTAATGGTAATTGGTTGAGGTTTCTATGCTGTCCAAACAAGTATTCCTTCCACTGTTTTTGCATGAAGAAATAAACACAATGTTGATTATAATGTGGATATTTAAAAAAAGAAAAACAAAATGCTTGCGGGTAGGTTTTCTGAAGGACTCTGTTCTCCTCTGCCCTGGCAATGGAAAGGCTGTCCTCAATAGCTTTCTTTGCTTCCCATGACAGCTGTCAGCAGTGCAGGGATTCTGCTAGTCATGTATTTGTTTATGCCTTGGAGACAGCTCATTCTCTATTCACGAAAACCAAAGAAGCAGTGTATTTGCTGAGTTGTCTGCAAGTGAGTTTTCAGTACCTGTTTGTGTACATGGTTAAGATTTAGGGTATAGAATAACATTTTAGGGTGTAAGGCCATGGCAGTTCAAGCCTGTGCTGTTCCAGTCCCTTTCCCTTCACAGTATGTTCGTGTGTTTGTGCTGTAACTATTCCTGATACAGCTGTGGAGTGGGCTGTTTTAGGAGTCAGTTCAGCCAAAAAGTTACCTTGTAGGATTCCTTTTTGATCAGGTCTGATGTGGCTCATCGTATGGTTATCTGAATGCTGGAAAAGGCAGGACAGAACTCAAGGCAGGACAAACAGGCCAGTGCAGTGTGATTTGCGTTGGCCTGACCTGACGCAGGATTACATCTTCAAAACTCCTTAAACCTTGGTAGGTGCCTAACAACCAAGATTTTAGATGGCAGGTCTGGGCTTTTAGAAGATGTCTGGGTAGTTACAAATATATATGGAGTCTACTGCTTCCTTGTTTTGATACAGTATTGTTCTTGGCATTATTGGTATGGTAGCTGAATTTCCATGTTCAGAATGGCTGTGACCCAATAATCTAAATGTGGAAAATACTTGACCAACAAAAGAGAAAATTACTGGGAACAAGCAGAGAGTTTAATTTTGCCCTTTCTAGTCATCATAGTGACCTTCTGTCCTTCAGCAGAAGACTGTATGGTTGTTAACATTATTGCCAAATAATGAATTGACAGTACTCAAGTGAAGTACCAGAATCTTTAGGTCTGTGCAAACGGAAGATAAGGACTTCCTCTCTGCTGGTAATGTTTCTGCATTCCAACTTTTCTCACGATAGTTTCTGCATATGTAATCCCTGCCATTTCACTTTAATACGTATTTTTAGACCATTTGATAGTGCTGCACCTGAGGAGTAACTAGATGCTAGGAAGTCATGGCTTTGCCTGGGAGACATAATAGTACTAGCCAAAGTCTAGACTGACTTCTAGAAGGTTGAGCTCTACTCCTGGCATCTGAAAGAATGCCGGTAGGTAATGTGTTTAATAGCCATCGCACTGTTAGATTTAAACAGCTGATAATTTTTGAAATTGTAAGGTAAATTGTTAGGTTTTATTTTTGTTTGAAAATTGTGATTTCATGCTATCAATTATTTTATGCTCTGGAGCAAAGAAAATCTGCTGGTAAAAATGTGGAAAATTGAACGAAAAGCAAGTTTTAATGAATAACTTATAGATGTGACCTTAGATTTATCCCTTATCACATAGGAAACCCAAGGACATCCAATTTGGCAACTGTTAAAAAATTACCTTCTTCGTGAAATCCCAACTCCTGAACCAGAAATGAAAATTTGGGGTTTTTTTTATGAGGGAAAAGTTTTGTGGGATTGCTGCCTTTTTTTGCCTTTGCTTTCTGTTTTCCACACTAGACCAAGGTGTCAGGCTTTTCATACTAACTATAAGGGAAATCTCACTTGAGGCTAAATGGTTTTCCTTTACAGTTGAGTTGATGGCATTAGTCTTGTTTTTTGAATTTTTTGTTTTTAGTCTTCTGATTGCTTTTTAACTTACAGAGTAACTCTGCCTTTGTCTTACAGGATTTTCTATGGTATCCAGAAGTTAATGGCTCTATGAGGCAACGTATCAAATCTTGGACTGAGGTTTGTCTTAAGAGATCTGAAATTTGAAGTCAAAGTAGTGAAAAGGGGATGTTTACTAGCTTATATGTTTCTGGGTATCTTCTGGTCTCCAAAGGATGACTTCACTTGGACCAAAAAAACCCAAAGCAAACCAGAAAAACCCTACTTCCTAGGAGCAGGTTAATTTACCCTGCTAAAAGCTGAAAGGATTTCACTCTGATCTGGTGTTTCAATTCCTCTGTGTCTGCAATAACTCCACTTTAAAGTGACCAAATGTTTTGATGCTTTGATCCATTCCAACTTGAGGTATATTATGATTCTATGATTTTATATTTATGTTAATTTGAGTGTTTCAGACTGAAGGACAAAGGTGATCTGCAAAGCCAAGGTTTTCTTGATTTTATTTTTTTTGAATATTTCCCTCAATTAACATACTATTAATTTTAGATGTTTCAATTATGATGCAGGTTGTCATGTTATTTTGTATGTAATTCTGATAACAAGTCATATGTTTGCAGATTGGCAACTAAATTCTTCTTCTTTTTTCCATTGTTAGCCTTTAAATAGCCTGGAGTTATTATCAGTAGTAGCCTTGAATGATTCTTTTGTTACCCTATAGGTCATTCTTGCACACCACCTTCCATCAGGATAGTTGAAGTTACCATTTGGTTTTCTTTTTCTATGATTACTACAAAAAAATGAGAGGTGCTAAGCCCTTGCTGTGCCAGAGCAGAACTCATACCGAGGTGGTCAGGACTGTTTCCTTCTGCTCTTCTGTTTGACTACATGTGCTGGTCCTTGTCCTGGATAGAACTGTCAGATCTCTGGAGCAACAACTGGTCACCTCAGTCATACAACAGATGTTTGACAATGCTGAGAGAGACTGAGATAAAAAGTACTTCAATAGTGTGATCTACAAATTACTTGACCTTAGGAGAAGAAGTTTAAATAGCTTTTAAAGAGAAATATGCTACTAAATTCATAATGATTGTAAGTGCTTATTGATACTTCACACTTTTGCAGATGCTATTTTGTGAAAATTCAGGTATATCAGAAGTTGATGTTCTCTGTAATATGTCTGCAGTCTACTATTTTGTAACCATTAGCTGATGGACAAGTGAGTCACAGTTAATTAAGATATGAATTGTAATAATAGGTATAATTTATGAATATTTTAAAACTAATTCCTTTTTACTTTTGTGTCTTAGGGTTCTGTGGCAAAACCTCATATAATTGTAGTAGGAGCTGCCACGGTAAGTTAGACATATGTGGGGCATTTTAGTAAAGAAGGAAGTTCTTGTAGGATGTTCTTAGGAGAACATTAATGCTCTCAAGTTGGTTACAGGATGAAGGCGTTAAACCCAATTTATAATAAAAAGTCTACTCTCAGTGAATTTGCAGTTACAAGTAGTTTTAAAATATAAAGTGTATTTTATTGTAGCTGTGTAAGGTACAGTACTTGCTTTTTGTCAGCAATACTGGTTAATAAGCATTGATTAGCTCTAACCTAGCTAATAAAGAAGCTTTAGTTAAAAGCAGATTATTAATTTAAAATCTTAAATGAAAGTACTTGCATACTAACTAAGATGCATTTTTAATTAACTGTTTTCAGTCACAAAATACCGCTTTTGAGCATGGTCCAATTTGGAATGGTCTTTTTGACCACACATATTTCCTTTAGATTTATGTGGGTAAAAATGAATAATTCAACCACCAAAGAGATTGCGGTTCCTGAATCTTCTTCCACTGGAAGTTTCCACAACTGCTATGTGCTGCAGTGTCACAGAAAATAAGGCTGACAAGGACCAGAAGAGGTCTCCTAACCCATCAGTTTGCCACAAGGCAGGATCAGTTATACTTGTGTTGCACTTTGCAGTAGTCATCCAATTCTTTAAAACTTCCAGGGGTGGAATTCAACAGCCCCTCCTAAATATTCTATTCTAGTAGTTCGCTGGTACTGGGAATCAAGAGTTGAACAAGTGCCCGTCTCATTATTTCCATGTTTAATATCCCTTACTTCCAAATATTTGGGAATTGGAATTTGAAAGGGATTAGCTGTTATATTTTCATACCATCTGAAATGTAAAGAGGGGAGAATGCGTTCCATTATAAATAAAATCCTTTGAAAAAAGTTTTGTTTAAGGATGCTTCAGGCATTCTACCAGTCTGGAAGCTTCTGAGCATGCCAATCTAAGGGTGAATTCCCTCAATTTTAAGGGAATGTCATGTGTGTATGGAGACCTCCACACATTTCCTGAGGGATGAGGAATTCTCTTTTGCCTTTAGGTGAACCCCTAAATTCCCATCTTTTGTAGGATTCACATAAATATTTGAGCTCTAGGATTCACAGTAAGCCTAGAATATCTCTTCTCAGTCTGAGAATGTAGCATGTATTACTAGCACGAGTCATTGTATTTCACACAGAAAATGCCATTATATATGGATAGTGTTCTGGCATGCAGAAGGTCAGGTTGCAAAGCTACAGGACTCTTAACTAAATAATGTCCTTTGCTCATATGTAAAACATTAGCCATTGCTGCTTGTCCTTTGTGGACAGCAGGAGATACAAACTAACAATATGCAAGTGAGGCTCAGCTCTTCTTAACACCAGTATATTTACACAAAACATTAACAGTGATATCTAGAGTGGGACAAAGGTAAACATCCCCTATTTTAAGGATCTTGCGAAAAAATAAAAGGCTCAAAAACCAGATGCATCAGCAACCTCCTCACAGCTGACACTGGTGTGGTAACCTGCCACTAGGTTAAACTGGTGTGTGCTCTTGGACTTGTCAGCATTTTGAAACTTCCTTTTATCTTTTAACTTAGCTCTCAGTTTGGTCATGCTGCTTTGGCCTGGACATTTCTGTCTTAAGATGTCAACTGCGTGACAGTTTATAAATAGAAGCAAAGTCTTACAAGCTGGAGAAACTCCAGCTTGTACAAAACTCAGTTGCTTGCTTATTTTGGGAAAAGGAGCTACTCAGAGAATGTCACTATAGTGTCCTGCTTCTTAATTCCTGACTTCCTGTTGAATGGAATATGCTGTTTTAACTGTCTGTTAAATACTGTAGGTGAATCACAAGTAAAGATTTAGCACTGGGAGAAAGAAACTGCCTTTTTTTTTCAGTGTGTGAGCTCTAAGAGCAGCTGCATGTTATTTTGTTTCATGAAGTATTAATTTATATTCAGTAATATTCTGAGAAAGTGCATTAATTGGTGGCTTACATCAATATTTTTTTGAAATAACTGTGAGTTTACTACATTCAGGCTAATTGTTTGGGGTTTTTTTTTCCATTTGTTTACTAACTTAGTATAGATACAGTAATACTTAAAAAAAAAGCTAAATCCATTTTTTCTACAATGTGGGAAATTCTTTTCAGAAGTTAGGAGAAATTCTCGTGTGGCTATATCATTCTCCCAGTCATTTTATTTAGAAGATTAAACTACAAATTAAAATGGCTCTTTTTCTTTTTTTTTTCTTTGTGGGTATCTGCAAAACAGATGGAAATGTTGGAACTCGATACCACCATCAAGTTTTGTTTGCACGCATCTCTTGCTGTGGTCAGTTTTCCTAGAGTAGAATTGACCGAATTGGACATGCTTTTTAGTGGCTTTGCTACTTCATTGTTGATTAAAGTCAGGAGACTTTGAATTAAAACACCCTGTGTAATTTAATTTATGAAAAGTCAGATGTACCTAAGTTGAATGTTATATACTCTGCATTTAAATGATCTGTTTGAATTTAATTACCTGCTTGGTCTGAAAGAAATTTTTTAGCACTTTTGAACAGAAAACTTAAGGAAATCTAGCTATATAGAAATAATGAAAAATAGCTACTAACAGAGCAAGGGAATCAGTGAATTAAGAGTCTTCAGGCATACAGGTTCTCAGTCTATTTCTTTATTTTTTCAGTGGTCTATCAAGATTCACAATGGCAGCAACGAAGCCCTTGCACAGTATAAAATCAATATCACTTCAATTGCACCTCTTTTGGAAAAATTAGCAAAAAGTAGTGATGTTTACTGGGTCTTACAAGGTAAAGTAGTGAACAGTAGGTAACAATTTGTACCGTCACTGTCTGTTGAATCATTATCTTGTAGGATATGGAAAAGTTAGTCCATGCTGCTTACTTGCAGATTTAAAAGGGTGTTGGTTAAGTTTCAGTCTGGCTTTTTTTGCAGTCTTAACTAGCTGATGCCTAACTAGCTGCTACCAGCGATGGAGATTCCAAAGCTCTCTCAGGAAGATCTTTTGCCTTATGAACTCTTAATTCTTTGTTAGCTTACTCTCAGACTCAATGTGCCAGGTCTGTTCTCTCTGTGCTGTGCTCCCTACATGCCTCCTGGGAGTCAAGAACACAAGCAAATGAAATAGCAGAATTCCTGTGATTTTGTTCTATTAAATTTTCAAATTACATTAATAATAGGAGAGGTTCAACAAGTGCATCCTCTGTGTGTGTCTAGAATAAATAGACATGCTCTTAAGAATACAGAGAATTTAGGTGTGTAGAATGAAACTTGCTTCTGTGCACCGAGATCAGAAATCATGGTTCACAATAAGTCAGTGAGATTTTTATCATGGCGCCAACCTTACATTTTTTTGCTTTTCTTCAGTAAAACTAAATTATATCCCTGACACTGAACAATGATCTTATAGTGAAAATGTGCTCCTGGTTTCTTCACCACAGAGCACAGCATTTTATATTATCACCTCAGTTAGAAAAGTAGGCACATTTTGAGCCCTGATAGCAATTTACCCAGTTGTACCCTTACAGTCACATCCAAGTCCTATCAAAGGTGGTTCTAGAGGTAAATCTGAATCAACAAATTAATCTTCTTGCATTCCTTTCAAAACCATGTTTATAACAGATGCAATTAGCTGTCAGACATGTCCCACCATTCTGTTGCTAAAGATCTAGTCCATTTGAGTAATCTGTGAGCTCTTTAATGAAACAAGTGAGAGGAGAAGCAGCCTGTACACAGAGTTGTCTAGACATTGTCCAAAAGTAGGCATGAGTTAGCTAAAGTAAATCAACTTGCATCTCATAGGGTGTGTCACATCAGCAGCTTTTCACAGCAACCTATTGATCTCCAGCTGACCTTTTGACCTAGAATCCTGTATAGCTTTGGTGTTAAGCTTTATATAATTTCTGAAGCCTGTAGGCAATTAAGTTGTCCATTTTTCTGTGAAGCTGAGATTCTGCTATCAAACTGGAATCAACAGAAGCAAGTGGAATATGCTTATTAAATGTGACTTAGAGAAATGATAAGCTTTTTTTTTTCCACAGAAACTAGAGGGTTTGGGAGAGTTTTTTATTTTTTTTTCTGTATGTCTATTCAGCTGCTTGTCTTCTGTCCTCTTTCCTTTGGAGACTTATCATGGGGGATTCCATTACTGAGAGAAGGAATAAGCAGCTCTGCACTCCAGCATTATATGCCTTTCATAGGTTTGGGGAAATTAAACAGGCATTCATGTCTGGCCAGAGCTTTCTAATCTGTAAATATATATGCATGACTAGGGAATGGTGATAAGAACATTTAATCATAAACAACTCTAGTAACTGTAGCAGTCATTTATTCCTTGGTGTGCATTTTTTGTACCATTAAACAATTATAACCATCTAAATGAAAGTAGCCTGTACAACTTGACCTAAGCAAATGTTTTTGACAAGCTGAAGATTAATGTACTCATTCCTTATTCTTTGAAATTCAGATCCTGTTTATGAAGATATGCTGAGTGAAAGTCGGAAAATGATCACTAATGAGAAAATAGATGCTTATAATGAAGCAGCTGTTCGTATTCTAAACAGCAGCTCCCGAAATTCCAAAGCTAAAGTTAAAGTGTTCAGTGTATCAAAATTGATAGCACAAGAAACTATCATGAAGTCTGCAGATGGCCTGCATCTCCCTGAATCAAGCAGAGATACAGTAAGTGTTTTTATAACTGGTCAACATTAAAAAGTAATAATAGTAAAACAAGATTTGAAGCAATGTATAAATGTAACAAGGACTGCATTCATCAGATTTTGTTCAGAAAATCCCAGTAGGTGGGAGTGCAGTTTTACAGGAGTTTTAAAAAGCACATTAGTGTGTAACTATTTTAAAATAGCTGTTAATCCACTAGATCTTTTAGATCTCGAGTGCAAACTTTGTGCCTTCATGTGCAAAAATGAGTTAAGGTGATAATGACTTGTAAAGCAGTGCTAAGAAGTAAGTCTTAAATTTTCACCTGTCAGTCCAGAAAATTTTGGTTGGTAAGGAGGATGAAGAAGATAAAAAAACCACACAATATATGCCTTCCTGGTTGCATGGAGTGCCTCTGACTTTATTTCTTCTCTTTAATTTACCAATACATATGTGCATGAAATGAGCCTCTCCGAGCATTGTCAGTCTGCTCTTCTTGTGAAAGAGCTCTCTTGTTATGTCACTTTTGGTTCTGCTCCTTTGCAGGATTCAGTTGCTTTAAAGTACTTGATGAACTAAATATCCTCTCACCGCAGGTTTCAATCTCATCGTCGTGTTTTAGAGACTTGCATTACTGTGCCCCTTTAGGACCCAAGTTTGTGAGCAGTTTTTCATTTACAGTCCATTTAGCTCTTTATAGCTCTTCTTACAGCAAGTAGAGCAAACACTTCTAAGATTGGGAGTTTTTGCTTACCTCTAGAAGCTCAAGCATTTTTTGTTTGGAAGAGGTATTCTGACTGGACTGTTGAATGCAAGTGGGTGTATGGTAGAACTGTGCGATTTTATCTTTGTATGATAAGGGAGAATTGCACATGTTTTATGTCAGTGCATGAGCTTGAAAAAAATTTCTTATTGTGTAGTTATTAATTTTTTTATTGGAGTCTAATTAACAAAACTGCTTTTTTTTGGCAGAATGCAATGATTCTTATGAATGTCTACTGCAATAAGATAATGAAGCCCATTGATGGCTCCTGCTGCCAGCCTCAGCCTCCTCTCACTCTGATACAGAAGATGGCTTTCTGTTTTTTTACTTTGTCCATTATTGGATATTTAATTATCAGTTTAATTCATCGGAATAATTATCGGAAGAACAAATCATGCACTGATTTGGAAAGCGGAGAGGAGAAGAAACCTTCCATCAGCACGCCTAACGTTTCTACTTTAGAGATGCTTCTACACTGCTTTTGCAAACTTGGTCTAATCATGACCTATTTTTATCTGTGTGACAGAGCAAATCTTTTCATGAAGGAAAATAAATTTTACACACATTCATCTTTCTTCATACCAATCGCCTATATCTTGGTTTTGGGGGTATTTTATACTGAAAACACCAAAGAGGTAATGTTCACATTGACATCCAGCTTATAATGTTGTTTCCTAATTTGTGTGTAAATAACCAATTGCTAAATATTGAAAGTTAATTTTTCAAAGCCAGTATAACTCATCTGCAGAAATGCCTTTGCAAGCAATATAGTGTTTGTATGGAATTGGATGCAAAAGCTTTTTGAAACCATATGTCTGTGAGCACTTTAGCTGTTGTCACACAGTCATAGTGGAAGTAAGCAGAGCTCAGCTATAAGAGAGTGTAGATCATGTTAAGATCTGGTAGACCTGTGTCCACTAGGCAGAAGATTTTTACAGTTGAGACCCATTTACTCATAAGGTGGTTTATTGCATTGAACTTTTCTCCTCATTTTGTACGTGTTCCTTGTTTTTTTTGGAATAGCAACACTCTTGTTTTGTTTTGCATTAGACTAAAGTGTTAAATAGAGAGCAGACTGATGAATGGAAGGGCTGGATGCAACTTGTTATTTTGATTTATCATATCTCTGGAGCAAGCACTGTAAGTGATTTGAAATTTATTTTTTTTTCTGCTGGGAATGCAATTTGGATATGTTATTTGAAAGGAAAGATAGTGTAAATGTGTGTTAGAATTGAATTCCTGGAGTTTTAAGCATGGTATAAGGAGAATTAGTTTTTCTCTCTATTTCAAGTGTAGACTTGATTGATAAAAGCATTATATATATTACTTGACCAGTGAAAAAATGTACTTGTTTCCTCTATGTAGAATATTACATTAATTTATTTTTAATTGCTAGCAAGATTCTTTTTTTATGTTCTGAATTGAAACTGCTGAAGGTGAGCTTTCAAAGAACCCTTCTTAAGTCTCTCTTAACTGGTAGTTAGAATATGGAAAGTATAGAGCAATAAATAGGAGAAAATGATTTTAACATCAAAGAGGTTAGGGCACCAGAAGAGCATAGTAAAGAAACAGGGAAATGTACCATAGGGTTTCTTTCCTTAGTTAAATCTGATTTACTACAATGCAGAAAAATCATAAAATAGAGATGGGAAAAGGAAATCCAAAAGCATTTACGTGGCCATTAAGAAAAGGTACTTTATTTTTCTCAACAGTTTTTGCCTGTGTACATGCACATTCGAGTTCTGGTTGCTGCGTATCTGTTCCAAACAGGTTATGGGCACTTCTCATATTTTTGGATAAAAGGAGACTTTGGTGTATACAGAGTGTGTCAGGTAAGAATATCTACTTACTGTTTTTATAAAGAAATCTGTTCAGATAGCAAAATATCCATAATATATCCATCCTCTCTAAATGATGTCATATCAGATCACTTAAAAAAGGTTTGCACAGTAAAAATGGCTGTTGTGTCTATGAAATCTGATCTGTTTAGTCAGTAGTGTTTATCTAATACGAACCTAAATCGTATAAATGGTACTTACAATGTAGAAAATGTAAGTATGTATACTCTAAAATACCAAGACAAATATTTTCTAATAAATAGCAATGGAGGTTCCATTGCAGTATCAATTTACAATATATATTAATATATAAGTAATGATCCAGGCAGGCTTCCAAAGATGGTGTATTGGAGCCTACATTTATTACTAAAGAAAACTAATTTTCACACCATAATAATACTGGGAAACGTACCTGGTTTCGTGGCTTTCCTCCACGTTTTTGCAGCATGTATTGTAGCAGTTTACATTTATTTTTTTTTTTAGTATGTGTCTTTTATTGCTGTTAAGTGTTACACTGTCATGTGACTCAGGTCATTGTGCTCATTAAATGTATGTCTACAGCCTAATTGCAGTGCTGATAATGGCATTACCTCGCTTTAACTGAGCTAGCCCAGGTAGCTGTGGGAGTGAAAACAGAGAGATTAACAGCATCCAGCAACTGGAATACTTGGTCCTCAGCCTGGGAAATAGTCAGGTCTGGTTAACCTTATTTTCATTGCAATCTCTACCCAAGCAGTGTAGGACAGGTCCAGAACCACATAATCAGCCTGCAGTCTTACATTGCATTTTTGATCTTCCCTGAGATACTTGTCCATGTTTCCACTGAAATATAATCACCCTGTGAGATGTAAATATGTAGATATTTTTGTACAGTGCTAAAGAAACATGTCCCCTACATCTCTCACTTTGCCTCTGAGTTTATATGTCCTCTGTCTTCTCTTCTCTGACACCTTTCAGGTTTTATTTCGTCTCAATTTCTTGGTTGTGGTACTGTGCATAGTGATGGACCGACCTTACCAGTTCTACTACTTTGTGCCATTAGTCACTGTTTGGTTTATGATCATTTATGCCACCTTAGCTATATGGCCTCAGATTGTCCAGAAGAAAGCAAATGGTAAGATTTTTTTCTTTTCTTTCTGCTGTAAAACATTTGCATGTTACTACAATGATAATCATAGAGAAAATGGCATTATTAATAGATCTCAGTCTCTTTGAAGCCCAGCACAGCTGTTCACAGAAATACAGTTTGTCATAGATGAATTATGTGAGTTGAAAAAGTTAACAGGTGATAACTAAACTCTGCCTCTGGCTGCAGTCACATTAGAATACTTTTTAATAGGTTTTGATCATCAGAAATGTGTTTTATCAGGAATTGAAATGTTACTGAATGCAAATTAAAACCATAGTTTGCACTGTCCGTGCTTGCTGAGACTGTGTCTGTCCTGAGCTAATAGGTACTAATAGGTTCACTAATGTGAACAGGGAGTGTTTAGACTTTCCTGTTCTGCTTTGCCAATGTGTCTCATCCATCTTGAGCACCAGTTCTGCCATATCTGGCCAAATAAGAACATGAGGTTTGTAGTCTTAGTATCTTAGATTAAGTCAGCTATTATGTCTTGTGATACAAGTATTTTAAATAAAAATTTAAGTGAAATCTCAGTTTACATTATGCGTTGCTATTCATTGAAAAAGCTGTCATTATGTCGTAAATGCTTATTATTTAATTCACCTAAATTAGAACTACAACCTTAGAAGTCTTAAATCCTGTTTCCCTATGGATGGAGGAGTATCTCCATTTGGTATTCTGCAGATATGACTGTGAATTATACCAAATATGTACTAGGAATAGATGCTGCAAAAATACACTTAAAAGTAGTTTTACATGGTATCTCAAAGGCAAGTAGCTTCAATTTTATTTTTCTTTAAGTACAAAGGCACTTCTATTCCAGAAACAGAGAAATTACTTGTGTGTACTTTGGAGCAATAGTGTACTGTGAAACTAGAAAATCTTTCAATGTCAGCTTTCAGTCGTTTATGTCCCTGTTTACAGCCAATTTATGTGGCAGGAGAGGGAGATGATCTCTGTTTCAGTGTTGAGGCTTAGGTAGAACTTAATATCAGTCAACAGCTTTGAGGAGTAGTTTCTCAGGCTTCTTTTAACAAGATGCTTGTCCTTAATAACCTGAAGTTGAGCTTTGGAGTACAACCAGTACCCCAAAGTTTAATAATATTTTCTCTATTTGTTTCACATGACAAAAGCTGTTGGGTATTTTTATATATTTATTTATTTACATTCACCTAGAGTAAGGACTGCCTGTGCAGAGCGTTTGGGAAAGCAGAGGTTTTAAAATACATTTTCTGTTTGAACACCTAAATTCTCATCTTCCTGTATGTATGTTGTCCCTGTCTTAGACATGAGGCTCAATTTAGGATTAATAAGTTGTTAATTGCTGTGAACGTTTATTTTAATTGGTTAAAGTAAAATTTAAATGTAAATAGCGATAAAATATTGCTGGTAATATATAAACGTTTATTTATGAATGGATCTATTACAAAGCACAGCTACATTAAATAATTGGCTATTATTATTTAATGTGTCCTGGGTTTTGCTATTGAAAAATTAATGACAGTATAATGATTAATTTATTTCTTCCTCAGGGAACTGCCTATGGCACTTTGGTTTACTGATGAAGCTGATTTGCTTACTGACATGTATATATTTTCTGTCATATTCTCAGGTTTGTAAATCTTGACTGTTAATGACCTTAGAGTATATTATTGCCTGTCTCTACTTCTTAATGTGCTCATAACTTGTATGTTTGCTCCAGTATCATAAATACAGAATTAAAAAAAAAAAAAGAAAAAAGAACCTTTTGGTTTCTTTTCATATTTGAATTGGTTTGGATGCTGGAAAAAAACTCAATTCTGTATCTTACTCATTGGTTTGTTATCTTGACACATTTTCTGTGTACTACTACTACTACAAATGTAATAAATACAAAGGTCTCTGCTTTGGTTTTGGGGTGAGGTTTTTTAATGTGCTTTAAGTTCCTGATATGTGGCAGCATATGGTGATATGTGTGGTGATATGATGTCTGAGAGACACATCAAAAGCCTGGTTCACAGGCTAAATTAGGGACTTACTGCATGCAGTCAGTACAGCTGACAGAAATCAGGGCAGAGTTTGTCACTCTAGGATCTTACAGGGGAGTTTGTGTGGTTTTAATCCCTCACTGTTTTTAAGCCTTTTGTACTGTAGTCGTCTGTAGAGTGTGTTTTTGTTATCACAGTGTATCAGTGGATCTCTCCCTTTAAGTCAGCAGTACAAAATGAAAGATGTGCCAATAGCTTTATGGGAGGCAAAACTGAAACCCTCTCTCGTGAAGAAGTTTTTTTGTTTTTCTTTTTTCTTTTTTTTTTTTTGTGTGGAAAGACTTCCAAGGAACCCTGTTATTTTGCTAATGCCACATAGCCATTGAAATAGGGATGAAATAATATTAAAGACAGCGTATTGATTTAAATTTAGTAAATACAGTTGACATCCAAGTTAATGAATTTGCCATGTTTATCTTTTACAGGGTACATTTGAGAAGATATTTTCATTTTGGCCATTGTCCAAGTGCTTTGAACTGAATGGGAATGTCTATGAATGGTGGTTTAGGTGGAAGCTGGATCGCTATGTATGTAACATTTGCATAAATTTATACTGGTCTTTTAAGTGTATTTTTTAATTTGGGGGGGAGGGGAGGGAGGGTTGTTTTCCTTTCCTCCAGAGAAAACAGGAGTTTGCCCCAGTGTTTAATAAAAGACTAAGCTGCATTCATCTTAGTTCTGCAAATGTCTGTCAAAGCCTTGCTTAAAAGAATTTGCAAAAGGAAGTTGATTTATTTGCTTCTGGATTTCAAAAATAAAGTCATAAAGTGTCCTAGATTTGTCTTATCTCAGAAATTTTACTGTGAAAATTTAACACCTGTAGCACTTCAGGCTGTTGTGGTAACTTTCTTAGTAATACTTTTTGCAAGTTGTATCAATTAAGGATGTATTTCTTTTAAGATAGCATTAAAATCAGGGTCTGGATGCCCAAACCAGTCTATTCTTGCACATACTTTTTAATGGTTTTCCAGGAGGAAAGTGCTTTTTTTCCCAGTTACTGACCCTACAGTGTGGGGGAATAGAACAGGGAGACATTCGGGTTTTTTTCTTTTGCTTTCTTGATAAAGGTAAACGCAGTTTCTAAGATGGGAGCATTTATCTGCTAAACTTACACTTAATGGGATCACTTGCATGCTTTTCCCTCTGGGGCTCTTCAGTAGCTGGAATTTGGGGAGCACACTGTTGTCACACCCTGGGCTGCCCCCAGCAGCAGCACGTGCTGTTTTGGACTCAGAGCCTTGTTGCTGTGGCCCCAGGAAGGCTTAAAATAAACACAGAAGAGAAGCACCACATGGGCCTGAAACAGCCTGGTGCTGACAGCTGATGAGAACTTGGCGTAAGATCGCAGAACGCTCTGCTGAAGAATTGTGTCTGTGAGAAAGGGAAGCACTTGTCCTGCTTCTTGAATGTTTTCACCTGCCAACTTGGGAGAAAGCCAGAGACTCGTGGTTTTTCCCCAGAGAAAGCCTTTTTCAGTGTTGGCACTGATTGCAGAGAGGATAGTAGGTACTTGAAATCTTCTTGACAAGCTTTGTCAAGACTTGACAAGCATTGTCTTGTCTTTAATGCTGTCTGAAGCATTAGTAAAAGTTGGGGTTTTTTGTAGTTTGTAGTTTTTGTAGTTAAAAATGCAGTTTATGACTACCTAGTGTAGAAAGTCTGTTTTTGTTTGCTTCAGTAAATCTGGGAAAGGACCTTTTGAAATGTAGCTTTAAAAATAGTTTATCTTGCAGCATTTCTATTAAGTGTTTGTACCTAAGTACTTGTAAAGGCCATGAAATACTCTTTGCATTCTATTCGTCTTTTACAGGTGGTTTTTCATGGGATGCTGTTTGCTTTTATTTATCTGGCATTGCAGAAACGTCAGATGATATCAGAAGGAAAAGGAGATCCTCTTTTCTCCAACAGAGTTTCAAATGTTTTATTATTTATTTCAGTTGTCTCCTTTTTGGTACGTACCAACTATAACCTAGTATAATCAGGTTTGTAAATATTTAAATAAGTTTTCTGAAGTTCTTGTTTAGAAAATACTTTAAGAAATGAAATCTTGATCTGGAGATATTTCAGCTGTGTTTTTCTGTACAGCCCTACGTATCTACTCATTAAAATATTTTTCTGTTCAGTCAACTGTAGATAAAAACATCATCACTCTTTCAGTTAATTGCAAAGGTTACAAGAAAATTGGATCATAAAAATAAAATGGTAGATAATGCAGCTCTGATCTCCACCCTTGATTGCTTCTTTATTTGTGATGAAAAAAACTGTATTAATAAGTATAGTATTCACCAGTTGCAAAGAATTTGAGACACAAAACTAAGCCAAATGTAGGGGTTTTTTCTACTAGTGTCTCACATCTTAGTGAACAAATTACCACTAAAGCAACTCAAAATACCATACTCTTGTTTCATTTTTAAATGTTACATACAATTGCTACACAGACTGATTTTTTTTTTTATATCATTTAGACCTACTCTATTTGGGCTAGTAGCTGTAAAAACAAGACAGAGTGCAATGAGCTACATCCTTCTGTTTCTGTGGTGCAGGTAATTTTAATTATAGTCCTTTTCATTACAGTCATAGAATCTAGTCTGTTCTTATTTGGTCTTGTTTTTAAATTGTTTTTAAATATATTTGTACCTTAGCATAGAATGTCAGATATTGCACTTCATTGTCATGTCTGAAAGTGAAAAAGGGTTTAATGACATTGCTCAGTTTCTCATTGCCTTTAAGCACTGAAATTGGACACTGTGACTGTGCTTTTGATTAACCTGGATGTCCCTAGCGTAGGTTTCATATGCACCGTTTCAGTCCACAGCCAGCTTTTGACTATTTAAGCAGCAGTGGAAAAGAAGGCAGCTGTAGGAAAGCACAACTGTTTGTGAGGTATTACTGTAGGAAGCAACCTATGGGACCCTGTAGTCACTTTTAGGCAGAGAAGAGGTGAGCCACAGGGGCATGCATGTGGTTTTTTTAAATTTAGATTTTCCTCTTGCTTTGTCCCCTGCCTCACTAAGCACCAGGTGTCTGATTCTGTGCCCTCTGTTTCTTTTTCTTAGTAGTTTGTCCTGCTCTCTTGAAAGGCAGCACACGACTTAATTTTTTAATATTAATTTGTCCATCCTGACACCCTGTCTTTAAAAATTGAGGGTTAATTCAGATTTGTGGCCGCTTTCATTTTAGGCTGGCATGGTGTAACACGTTTTGTGGCCATGCCTAGTAACTGTATAGGAACAGCTGTCAACATCAAGGCCATGATTCTGCTGGAGATGTAAATGTGACCTGCTATGCTTTAAGAATGTGTGTAAGAGATTTTCAGTTTCAATGCCTACTTTGTTAAGTATAAACTGCATGGATTTTTGTTTGGTTTAGATAGATATTAGATATTAAAAAAATTTTAATGCATGAAGCAGTTCACTTCAGGCAGTGAATATGAATAAACCTTTTATCTGTTTGTAATTGGCTTGTCATCCACAGTTGCTTTTTTTTGTTTTACTTTTTTTAAAAAAAAAAGATTTTAGCTTTCATCCTCATCAGGAACATTCCTGGATATGTCCGATCTGTGTATAGCTCGTTCTTTGCCTGGTTTGGCAAAATTTCTTTAGAGGTAAGTGGAATGACCAGACCTACAGTGAACTGAAACTTAGAAATGTAAGGATGTTTTATTATCTAAATCTTCATATAACACATAGTGAAAACATGTATTGGTTTACTCAATACCATGCTGTGGTGTTTGAGCTCTTTTAGCATTATAGCTTCTGTTACACTTAAAAATCACAACTGAAATAGCAGTCTCACAGTAGCAAGTTAATTCTTGTGCTATTTTGGGGGACGGAGTGAATTAAGGTTGTGAGGGTGGGGATTTAATGCTGGAGTATGCTGTGAGATGTATGGAGTTGGAAGATAAAAATTTAAGCCAGTTGAAGAATCAGCATGAATTATACTTACTAGTGTAAGTAGACTTATAAATGTGTTTGCCCTAGAAAGCTTTTTGTGAATAATTAACAAATGTAACTTTACAAACAATGTATATGTAGTACATGATTTTGTGGGGTTTTTTTAAAGGATCACATTCCATTCTTCCAATTTCTGATGAATTTTAGGTGCTGGTCAACTGCAGGGATCTGTGCATTCATCAGTTGAAGCATTATCTCTTATTTCTAGGCTTGTTAGTTCAGACCCTCACCAGAGAGACAGTAACTGAGCAGAGGTGGATTCTTCCTCTGCTCTGACAGAATGTATCCCATGCTCCTGGGAGCCTTATTTGGTTAAGGGCCAAGCAAACCCATTTCACTGTGTGTTCTAACAAGCTCATAGTTTTGTCTTATAGTGAAGACGTGGAATTCAACTTCTGATTTAAACAGAAGTATGTCAGTTGATGCAACAGTAATAATTATATGGCTTTAGGTAAGTAAAAATATTTATAAATATTATTAAACACCTTCTTTTTTCTTTTAGCTTTTCATTTGCCAATACCATATTTGGCTGGCAGCAGACACAAAGGGGATCTTGGTGCTCATTCCTGGATATCCAATGTTTAATGTTCTTGTCAGCACTTTTATATTTGTGTGTGTGGCACATGAAATTTCTCAGATCACTAATGATCTAGCACAGATTGTGGTTCCTAAAGATAACTCAACTCTGCTGAAAAGGTTGCTATGCATAGCTGGATTTTTTTCTGGACTACACCTCTTCTCAGCAATTCAAGATCAGTCAAGGCATTAACTTGGAAACTTTCTTCAGGTTTACTGTTTGTGTGCCTGAACAAAAATTCTCAACTGGAGGTACAAGAAGACATTTAAATTAAGCGTGTGGAAAATGTATATAGCGCAAATGTACATATTTTGTGTGGAAACAGCCTTCTCAAATAATCTGAGAAACAAGAGTGCACTGTACAGAATTGCATGTGAAAATGAGTCTTTTCTACTGGATGTATGTCTCTGTTTACATACCTGTTTAAACGTGACACGAAGAAGTGAGGTGGTTTGGCAGCATCATGGGCGTCTCACGGGACTGAGCCGGCGCCGTGGGAGCCGAGTGAAGAGCGGGTGTTACGGGCGCACGGCCCACACGTCGCACGTGCTGCCGTCACTCCCAGCAGGAACAAAACTGAGCAAACCTGTGATCCTTCGGAATGGCCCCTTCTGGCTGATGTGAAACCAGGGCATTTTTCTGAACAAAAGGGTAATTTTTCGTTTAGAAATCAGTATTTTGGGTGGAAATAGTACATATTATATGCAACCCTTTATAAATGGAAATAAAAAGTAATCATCAGTTGAGTGATTGAAGATTATATACAAGTTTACGTAATATTTTATGGGAGTTTTTTTAGAAATTTAAGATGTTTTCACAAATATGGTGAATTCTGAGATTTTTTTATAAAGAAAATTTGAATTTTTTTCCCCCTAAAATTAATAATCCATAAATTTTACGCTAATTCATCTAATTGTGTGTAATTCCCTGTACAACCACCATGAACAAACAGATGAATAATTTTCAGAGACTGAGTTCAAGATGGAGAATTTTTGGAACACCTTTTCAGCTGAAATCACATCATATTCACTCCATCAGATCTTAAGGAAATTGGAGAACAGGGAGATGGTGATCACTGAAGCTTTCACTGAGTTTGTAGGTGACCTTGAACTAGGTCTCATTAGGGAACTGGTGCCATATTCTATCCAGTAATAATATTTTCATTTAAAAGGATGCAAGTCAAGGATGCAAGCCACTCTATTGGTATGAGGAGAAGGTCTGAGTGGTCATCTTTGTTCCATACAGATGGTTGAATCTCAGAATTACAAGTGAAATGAGATTGCAGCTGTTTGGAGGAACCTTTTTTCCCATCCTTTTTAGCAGTGCCCATCTTTCTTATTAACTCTTTCCTTTAGAAAAAAAACCCTAAAATTAAAAGAAATAGTCCTTCAGTGTGGCAGTGACATGGTGTTGTTTACATTCTACTTATCAGTGAAGTTATGGACATTTCTTCCTGTTTGTGGGTTTGATTCAAGTAATAGTTTGACCTTTAGTTGCTTTTTCATTTTATTCTTCTCCTGATTATTTGTTAGCAGTCAAAAAACATGAGCACAGTATTATTTTCCAAGCATGTGTGCAATTATGTATGATTATAAACAACATGAGTCCTAATTTGTACCATATTTACCATCCCATGCATATTCTTGATCTTATTCCAGGTAAAACATTGAATTCAAACTTGCAGCCATGAACAAGTGCAAAAGAAAATTTGTGAGAATGGCTTCAACTTTTTTTTTTTTGGTGGAGAACAGTTTTCTTTTAAAACTGTTTTAACAGTTTTCATCATAAAAACACTAAAAATCAATCATTCACTTGCCCCAAATTCAGCAGTTTTACTAAGCCTGCCAGCTATTTTAAAGCTATTGGAAAGATACTCAGCTGTTTGTTCTGTGTGTGCATTACTCCTGATGTTTGGGAAGTTAAACCTCCTCAAAAAATACCTATGAGTGACTGAAGGAAAGGGTGTAGGTGAACACCGTAGACAGGGATAGCATGCATAACCTTCATCTATGCCAGTATTTTGAGCAACAGGAACTGTGAGTTTGAGGGATGACTTTTGTTTTGTTCTTCACAACTTAAGTATTGTAGATATAATTCTATTTATCTGTTGTACAGACTTGGTTAAAAGATTTATTTTTAATGTTTGAAATAATGCACTTGTTTACTATTACTGTATGTGGGATAAATATATTTTCTTTTCAGGTTATGTAAAAATATGAAGTAATTTAAACATTAAATAAATGTGCTGTGGATGCTTATTTTTGTAATGGGAGCAGCATCAATTAAGTAAAAACTTTTTATTGCTTGACTCGAGCTGCGCTTCGGTTCACTGTTCAGCCTGCCTGGAATCACAGTTTAGTATTGCAGTTTCTCCAGAGCTCTGTACTTCCGGATACCATTACTTCGAGATATTCACAAATTATGATATGTATCACAATTGCGATATGTATCACAAATTATGTCTGACGAAATGCAGGAAGAAAGATTCTTCTGCAGTAAATGGCACTGTCCCTGCTCTGATGAAATTACAGCTCCAGTAGCCAAAACCACCCTGGAGCTCAGGTGTCCTCAGCAGAATTCTGCAGTGGAGGCGTAGAATACTTTTCTGCCCAGGTTAGAAGGCAGGAACCCTGAGGCACAGCTCTGCAGGAAAGGACAGGAACTGACTTGGGTTTTCTTTGGTCTGGCAACATCAAGAAACCAAACCCATCTTTAAGATTTGTTTGGGTTAAGGAATTTAGCTCCTAACTGAGCTACTTAAATCCCATACTAAATAGAAGGGGCTCCTTGAGCAAAGAACTCAGAGTGGTCATTCCTATCCCCAGAGCTCCGTGTATAATCAGGGAGATAGTATCTAACACAGGCACCTGAACTAAGTGCTGCCAACACTCTCCATCCTTTCTAGTCATGACACCTGCTTAGGCATCGCCCCCAGCTAAACAAACCCTGCACCATCAGCTCCACCCCAGTTCTCAGACACCGACCACCCAGTATTGTTTCAGTAATGTTAACAGCTGTAACACAGTGTTCTTTAGGCATCATTTTGTAAATTAACCAGGCAACAACTTCACTCCTTCATGTTTTCCTATTTATTAGATTTTACATTTCAGATATGTACAANAGCGGCAGGGCTTTCTATTTAATTTGATTGCAACTTAATCAAGATAATATCAGTTCATACTGCCATCATAGGTTAAAAGAGGCTGTGAATTTACTGTCTTAATTAATTCTTTAGCCATTGTCTTTAACCAGCTTATAAATCTATGCTTTCAGAGTAATTGTTTTAATAAGTAAAAATAAATAATTTGTTATTAAACTTACCTCAGATAAATGAAGCTTTCAGTCATAAAATAGGTCAGGTGTGCTTAATACCCGAGTCACCTACATCATCAGATTCTTTTCAAAATAGGTGGAACCTCCACTGCTACAAACTAATTTTTTATGCATGTACATAACAGTGTGAGACATTTCCTTAAATATATTGGCACTGTTACATTAATACAAATAAGGTGGGAGCGGCTCAACTGGTAGTTCATTGATTGTCATGTCATCCTCAAGTTACCAGAAATTGTTATGATCCAAACCCAATACTATTTACAAAGTTCAGTCTTAGGTTGCATTAAAAACCATTATTTAAAATCCATTCCATTCATTTCAGTTTCAAAACACTGGCAGCTCATACATTTGAAAACAGTAGTATAAACTAACAGAAACCAAATGCTGATTGTACTCAATTTTTTTTTTCACAACTTGAGTAAAAGATGTAAATGTCTAATTTACTATAAGCCTCAGTGTGCAGTTTTGTGATTCACTTTTCACTGCTAACCATGCAAGCTGCTGGAAAGGGGGGGGGAGGAGGGCATGTCTCTGAGGAAGCTGATTGACTGGGGAAGTCTTCCCTGGTACATTTTGGATGAGTTAGCAAGGTGTGATGGATGTCACTTTGAAAGTGAGTAGGAATGGCTCTTTATTCCAACTGTTTCAGAAACTGCCTTAATTTTTCAACTTTAATGCCTGTAGCTTGAGCTACCTCTCCTGGTCTAACAACCACCAGCAGGATTCCTATGGAATTCCTATGCATTTGCTCCCAAGTTCTGTGAGCTGTGCTGAGCATTCAGGGCAGCTTTGCAAACTGACACTGGAGGTTTGACAATACACAAGTATGTACTATGTACTGAGCACCAATTATATACTTTGCTGCAAGAGTTATCATACTTGTTGCACAAAATTTGTCTAAAAAGCAGCTCAGGACTTGTTCTAACTATCTGCTGAGATGCTGCATTCAGGTTCAAGCCTATAAACACGTTTGCTTAAAAATTAAAATAAGTTTTTGTTTTGACAGAACAGGGTCATAACTGTAACAAGAAAAAAAAAGCAAAACCAAAAGTGACTACATTGGTCTTTTTACAAATTCTAATAACCTCATTTTACAAATTCCTTTTATCCTCAGTCTTAAATTCCAGAATTACTCAAATTTCTCTTAGCAGAGACCCCACAAACCTCAGCTAAGGAAATGTAGCCAGCATTTAGTAATTTTAAAGCAGACGCAGTTTTCTGCTTACAATGCAATGTCCTGATGAGCATACAGCTTCTGAAAGAGAAAATATTACAGAAAAAAAGACAAAGCGTAAGTGTCAGCTTAAAACAATACAATGCTTTGAGGTAAAACCCCAAGAAATGTTGGTGTGAGCTGTTACAGCTGCAGACCCTGAAGTCCTGTGTTATGCTGTATTTGAAGATTTAAAGAAGCATCAGAAACTCATTTAAAATCTTGTGAAAAGTGTCAGGAGATAAATTATCACTGTCTATTGAAAAATATGAAAACCTCAGTACAGATCCTTTTAACAAAGTCCATATTTTTAAGCTTTCAGCTGCAGGGACAAATGCCTCTCAAAGTAACCACCTCCCAGGAAAGTATGTCTTAAATCAACTCCTTTTTATGGTTGATTAGATAGCTTGTTCTCCCACAACTCTTTGTACTCCAAAAAGAACAAAGAACGTGGAGGATTCAAAAAAATTACCTGCACTGTGAACATCACAAAAAATTTTAAAGATTTTTTTTTTGAAGAGTTAGTCCAAGTATACAGTAACAAAATTAACCATTTTTTATTTGCACACATTAATTTCTGCCTACAGTAGTTTGCAACAGATAACCAGATGAATGAATGGACAGATTTTAAATGTTTTATTGCTTACAAGTTTTCAAATATGGTAAATATCTCGTAAAAGAACAGAAATCAAATTTTCATCAGGAGTAGTTTTAGTTATTTTGTTTGGGGTTTTATTTCTGGGGTTTTTTTCCAAAAATAACTTTCCTCATTATCTTTGATATTCTCTAAAAAATTAATGCCTAATAAATGTGCAGTACTATTTCTGAGCCTCATCTTATTGCACAAGTTTTTGTGCTTATACACTACTGCTTTTCCTGTGCAAATATAAGGCAATTTTATCATCCCATTAAACACTCTGAAATCCTTTGAAGTTTTGATTTCCCTGTTAAAACTTTCAGGAGAGATCACAAGACAGAATAAAGCTTGATATTTATTAATACATATAGATATAGATATGAAAGATTATCTGAATGTAACAAATATAAAAAATTATCAGTGTTTACAAATTGTCAAAAATGTCCAAAGTACAAAAGGATACAGTACATTAGTTATATGGAAGTGATTGTACTCTCTGGCACTGAAAGCATCGTAATACTGTGGGCATGCACAATATACACCAGAAAAACTCATGCATCAACCAGAACAAATAAGGAAGTAAGACAATTTGCTGCCTTCTCTGATTACAAATTCATTGCTTCTGTTAGTTTTCTTTCCTCAGGAATACCATTTACCTGCAAATAGATGAGAATTTTTATAATCCATCAGTGGCACATGATGCTTCAACAATATTGAACTGTCAATTGAGAGCACAGCACATAAATAGTATTTATGAGTCCCTTATCAACAACCACATTGGAGAAACACTGCAAGTACAACCTGGGCCAAGAGACGACATACACATGACAGAGCTTTTGCTTGCTTTCTTCTGGGAAGGGAGGACACTGGGAAAAGGTTGTTTAACTGGGAGTTTATCTTTCTGTTTGGGATCTAACGGGCCTCATAGTCAGACTGAAGCACAAAACAGAAAAGGCCGTACACTGTGTACATGCAATATTTAGTCTTTTGCATTATACCCTATAAACTTTCTCATCTAAACACCTTAAACAGTCCTCATGAATTCTGACTATTGACAGAGAGACAACTACAAAACTTAATGTATCTTTTCATATTGGAGACCAGTAGCAATTTTCATCAGTGTAATATAAACGTTAGATGTGAGTGGTCACCTTTCACACAATTCTTTCCCAGTTAGCTTTTAACCTTCTGAAATAGCCAAGCATTATGTCACCTATTAAGTCTGCCTTTTTAGTTAAGGTTAAAATAAAACCCTTTCTTATTAGGGATTCAAATAGTTCCTGAAAAGGATAGTGGTTATTAGCCATGGTCTGCTCTTCAAATTACTAAATATGGCCTACTGAAGATTTAAAATAGAAATTTCTTATTCATAGTAGTCACTGATAGTATGTTAACAATCCTGAATATATTACTGGGAATTTGAATTTTCTGTACAAAAGGAAGAAAATTTATCAATGAAAATCTAGGTTTTTTTGGCCTCAGGTGTTTTATTTCTGTAAATTTCTTACTTGAACAGATGAATAAAATTGATTGCTAAGTTTGTACTCATGCTACTAAAAAAACTTAGTAGTAGCTGAATTTTGTTTTAAATTATAACTTTCTAAAAATCTAACCTTCTGACAACAGGAGTCATAGATACCCTGAAGATACCACAGAAGATAAACTAAAGAGGCACATGCCATCATGTCATGGAAGTGCTTGCAGGTTCACCTGCACATCTGAGGTACAAAGCAAGGGGTCATTATAAACTAAGAGGAGAGGAGGAAACACTGTCTGTCCCAAATACATTCCAACACCTGCCCCCCCCCCGCCTCGGATTTCTGAGAGCTTGTCACAAGCAGTGTCTGTGATGAATATGAAAGAACAGTTGTATTCTACAAAAATTATGTCCTACAGAAAATATAGACACAGGAGGATTTTTAAGATCTATTTTTAGGCAGTTTTTCAGTGCGACTCACAAGTGCCAAACCCATGCTAGCTTGTATTTCATACCTTTTCAAAAATTCCTCTCTGCTGTCACCATACAGCACTACCAGCTGATTTTGCATCTTTTTTTACTGCAAGACACACTGGAATTCTTGTAACAAAACAGTCATAGCAGAAGAGTAGCACTGTGTGACATTTTTATTCTGCCTTCTAAATGTCTGCAGTAGTCAGTGTGAAGAGCTGTGCTAAACGTCAACCCAAACCAGTGCTGGAGGCTTTGGATCAAGGCTTTGACTGCCAGGGTCATCAGCCATTTCCAGCTTATGTGCAATAAAGCACACAAATAGCAAAGCTAGCAGAACTACAGTCAGGCTTTTTATAACTGTTTTTAATTTCCAGATAACAGAACAACCCGCATGGGCAAAAAAATCTATTATATACTTGCCTCAAATCTTTGAAATGTTGTCATACGAAATTCTCCTTTAATCCCCGAAAGCAGTAATGAAGAAGAAGGATTTTCAATGAAAAGAAAGAGTTGCTTATGTAACTCCTAAGTTAAAAGAAATCTTCCACTTGGAGCTGTAGTTCCCATATTATGCTCAATACATATGTATCTCTCTAGTGTTTTGCTTAAATACCTCTTTGAATATTTAAAAATCATGCTTTGGCCTCTATCTGTTCCCTGTGTGATTCTTACCCCCTTTCACATGGCTATATGGCTGTAGCTTTTTCTCAAACGTGAGATGGCAAGTGGAGAGACCAGTCAAGCCTTAGTCTGACAGGGCAATCCTGACCTCAATCAGTCCATGAGCATTTGTGAAAAGATACAAAAGTGATGACTAAGACAGGGGAAACCTGAAGCATTCATATGTGCCTCACCACAGACTCCCCAGTATTGACCCTTTATGTCTAATAACAGCAATTAAAGAACTCCTTCTTCAGAGCTTAACTAGTACTGGTGGGAATTAAAAATTTGGGTTTCCTACCGAGTGTCAGAGAATCCCAACCATGTAACTACATTTGGGAATCTGGCTGTAGCTTCATGTTGTAACAGAAAATTATTTATACGAGGTTTCTAACTTAGCTGTACCCGATTCCAGGGTCCCATGCAGAGTCCTAATGTAGCTTTCGCCCACCTGTTCAGTCATTCCCATCCCACAATTTTCAATGCTGTATCAAAAAAAAAAATTTGGAATGACAATGCTGTAATACTTTACTATATTTGAGAATTATTTCCACTGTCTATAGACTGTATACATTTTGACTAGTGATTCCTCCACACTAGCCACTTAATAGTTACAGTATTCTCTGAGTACTGACCTGCACACTGCTGCTGTGGAATCTGAGTCTGATGTGGCAGGTTCCTACAAAAAAACATTTAATATCTTTAATGCTTCCATACAAAGTCTGAACTGTCTTATGATGAAAGCTGAGTATTTACACTTCATTTTTTTTGCTTATGAAGCAATAATCTATTTTCAGTATGCAAATACAGTTGTCCAAAGGTTAGCCAAGTCCATGAAACAAAGAAAACTAGTGCTAAAGTAGTTTCTATTATTTCACTTATCAGCTAGGTTCAAAGGCTCAGACTTGGTGAAATGCCAGAGGTAACAAGAGTCACCACGGGTTTCTGATGTTAAGCAAAGTTTGGTTTCTGTAAGCGATGAGTACAGCAAAGGTGACAGCATTTGCCTCTTAGTTATTGACACTGAAATGAATGAACAGTCAGCCAGTTTTATGGGTTGGACCAGTTCACTTATCAAGGCAAAGTTACATATTTGTGCCCTGCTTCAGTGTCTGTTTTCACAGTTACCATATATTAAGGTGTTTTTACAGAAAGGAATTAAGGGTTGGAATATAGGTGAAGCAGATAAATACTTTATGTACAACTCAAGAAAGCCTTTGGTACAAGATTTGGCACCCCAGTCATAAAAAACTGCTATTCTGAATAAAGAAGCCCTAAAAGACAGGGCAGAGCACTTTGATGCAGTTGTACAAGGAATAATTTATACAGCTGTACTTCCTGGAGAATTTAGCTTTGGGACAGGGAGAAGAAAACATGGAACTACATTATGAAGGGAATTCAGGGCAAGCATGTGTAAATTAGGGCCTAGTTGGTGCTGCCACTGGACCACTGGGACCATGCAGGCCTGCCAGCAGAGGAGCTACCAGCTAGAGATGGTGTTGTAGAGATGGCATTGAAAAATGCCAACCACTTCTGAGACCACTGCCTCAGATCTGCTCAGCCCCAGGCACCTCAAGCAAATCTTACCAGAAATGCCTTTTTGCTACAGCACTATGGACTTGTCTAAACTAGAATGTGTGCAAAGCACTGTGTGGGTCTGTCTTAGTAGCTTCATTAAGTTACTGGTAAATGAACTCTAAAGAACAGGAACGAGTATTTTTCTGGTTTCTGTCTTGGAGAGAGGGTGGCAACAATGGAAACGGGTGAGAGCTCTAAGTGTTTTCCTTGACGAGTCTGTATTTTTTATCTGTGTAATGGAATATGTTCTTCTGTTCAACATCAACATTTCAAACATAAACCATGTGTGACAGGTACATGACTAACCATTTACAAAGTCTGGATTTCCTGGTATGAAACTACCACCAACCTGGTGGTAGTTTTGTACCAGAACTCCAAAGACATTGGCTGAGAGACAGGGTGTCTAAAATAGAACAGTTTTAATTGATTCCTCTATCAAAAGTAGTTTTTCTCCAAAATATTCACACATCTAACTGTTCCATGCAAAGCCTCTTGGTAAGCTTTCAGACTGAAAGCCAGCCATCTAATTTTATAACAGAAGGCCTTTCTTGCTGCTGGAAATGCAGACATCAGAGCAATCTTGAACTGAGAGTCAGTACTGAAACCTCCATAAGAAACATTTCAGAAGACATGCACTGGAACCTACAGTTAAATTGTGCAACACAGCGAGCATTAAGAAATAAAATCTAAACACTTACTGCTGTGTTTGCATCAGTGGCATGCTGGTGTTGTCGTAGTTGTCCGTGTGAAGGGGCGGGACAATTTCCCCAGTCACAGGGTGAAACACGGGAAGCGTTGAAAGAGGCCACGCGATCTCTCTGTTTTTAGACATGTCACGAAGCTCTTTGGTTGATTTCTGTATAGCACTGTGGTGGACCAACTGGATGCTATGTCAAAAGGAAATAAAATAGTGAATACATATTTTAAGTGCTCTACCAAAATGGATAGATTTTTACAATTATTATTGTTCTTAAAAATATAAGGACTTTGACGCATGCTACAGACTCTACAGTGCAGCAATTACTGTACCTTTACATAGTTAAATTAATAAATATTGCCTTTATTTAATTTTTAAGGCAGTAATTATTCTATTAGATCTTTTCTGCCTGAATAGATATTTCTCATAGGATCCAAGACTGTGCAATTTATGGCTAATGTTCCATTTATTTGCTGCAGTTAAAATGAAAGCTTTGGTTAACTCCTGATTCTTGTGGTAGATTCATAAAAGCTCATAAATTAATTTTAAAACACTCCATAGCATAGACCCTGGATACCTTCCAGGATATTTCTTCTCCTGGTCACTGCCTTTAAGAGACAGGCTGGTAAGTCCAATAACCAGGAGTATAAATTGCATATTAACATATTTATTCTAACAACACTATTTTATTTTGAATTATGAGTCGTTAATTTCAAACCCTTTTTATTCTGGTCTTCTATCCTTGCCAGGACTCTGATTTAAAAGCAGCTTTCACATTTATGAATTAAACCATGGTTTAGAGAGAATGAAAGAAGATTATGACACACATGTATGAAGCATGACGAGCTACTGAGAATGAAAATTAAATGGTAAAAGAAAAATAACAGGAAAGAAGACACTTACTCTGGTGTTTGCATGTTTCTCTTTTCCCTAAAAACAAAACAAAATTTATGAATTAAATAATAGCATTGATAGTTGGAACATTAAATCTATCTGATGATGAAAATAGTACATGATGTAGGAATGCTGACAAGGTTATTGCTAAACGCAACTTGGCAGCATTTGCAACGGGGTTTATGAAGAGGCCTTGATGAACAGACATAGAGAGATATGATAATGGTGACAGACATACACACACAGACACACACACAGAGGGAAATGAAAATGCAGGTTAAAGAACAAGCTTCTGGCTAAAATAAATTCTGTGACAAAATGAAATTGTAGTTTGTGTAAGAAATGGCAGGAATCACGTTACTTGCTGCTTTCCTTTTATGTGTTTTTCTTTTATAGTATGTCTAAATTCAGTTAATCTCAACCAGGTTTATGTTATGAAGGTTAGCATTTTAGAAATTACTTAATATCCTCCTGAACCAATGATCTTTTATTAGTATTTTATTTGCTGGGGGCATTTTGGAGAGCTGTGCACATGTGGAGATTTTGGGGAGTTTTGCGCGTATGCTGAGTATTTTAAACCTTTCCGCTAGAACAACTAAAGGCCCTATGTCCACTTGCTTGGAAATTAGTCCATGTGCTTAGGTGAGAAATAGTTCAGCATTTCAAGAAGATATCTTTTGGCCTGTTTTAAAGGTTTATAATGAACCAAATGGAATTATTCTAACAAATAGTCCTCTATGCGTTATAATCTTAGAAAAGTCTACAGTTACTTATTAGCGTGTTAAAGTACTCACACTCCTTCCCGTCGGCAGCACATGATATAGGCAAGGATTAGAAAAAGCACCAGTGCTATTGCCGAGGGCACTGCCAGTGTAATTAGGAAATCCGAGTAATAGTCTCTGCTTTTCAGTGTGTCAGAAGGTGGCTTGTATTCTCCACCATCAGGTAGTATTCCCTCTCCACGAATCACTTCCTGAAAGGTGGAAACTTGTTTTGTATTGTCAACCTGATACCCAGGGGAAAAAAAAAGAAGAAAAAAAAAAGATGATCAAATAACAAAGTAACAGAATGTAAAAACAGGCAGTATCTAACCAACGATAACATATAAAAGGATCCATATTACATGTTAGACAAATTCTATACAATTTTATCCAATCACTTTTTTTACTCAATAGAACCTTACATTTTATGAAAGCTTCTGATCAATGTGATAGTAATGTTATAATATGACTGTTTCGTGCCTCCCAGAGATACCACGGTTTTCACAGATTAATTTCAGGCATACGTCACACAAACAGTAGTTGAGTAAAAATTCAGTAAACATCCCTAGTGCAAACTAATTCTTTAGTACTGATTTCTTTTTGATGAATTAATCCATTTCTTACTAGTCTTCCTAAATAACAATACTGCCCTCTCTTGTATGAGTGTGGCAGAGATGAGAGTCACATACCTATGACTTTCTTCCTCCTCCTTAGCCTTCAGTGCTTTCCATCCAGTGCTCAAAAAAGCAAGAGGCACCAACTGAGCTGCTGAGGGCTGAGCAGCTCATTGCCTGCCCCACACACCCAGTGCAGGAGGCACCACAACATGAGACGTGCATTTACTTGATCAGTCGGAGTTTCAAGGGTTTTTTTTTTAATTCAACTAACCTTCAGAAGGCTGCATTCCTGGTCACAAGTAATTTTGTTTTTATATTTTTTTATGTCTATACCTAATGTTCCTCAAAATATAACCTTGTTTTGCTACTGAATTTCCTATTGCATTTGACTGCCTTTCCCAGATGACTTTTTAACTTTCTGCCTCTGTTTTCTTGTTATCTTTAGTTAGATATTACTATTAAATTTTATCAGTGTTGGCTTAAGACTCTCTTCAGATCATTAATAAAAATCAAATATATTTGCATACATGGTTGAACTTTTGTCTGACTGTTCATTGAGAAATCTTGCAACTTATGGTTATTTCTTAATAATTTACACTTTAAGTAACAACTTATGCAATGGATGAACAGATTTTCATGGAATGCCAGAAATTTTGCTGAGCCTAAAATGCACACATATGTATATTATTAGTGCAACACAGTTTGCAAAACAAAAATTAACTTATGTATTCTCCACTCATTAATTCCACAGTACCTTTTAGGTACCCTGAGTTCCACCTGGCTGCTTAGCTGAATCTCAAACCCTAACAAATGCACAAAAAAATATTGATGTACTTTTTATGTGACTGACAAAAGCCCCCACACAAAGTGAGAATAAGCTATCAAAAAGCAGCATTAAGAAGGAGCATTTATTACATTGTCCCTCTTTGCAGAATTTGGGACCCCCAAACTTGAATCCACTCTTTGATTTGGTGCTGTCTATGTCACCTCATAAAAATGGGAAGAAGAGGTTATGATGGCTGTATTTTTAATCACTTATCTGCGTTGTGATTATGGGAAATAGAGCTCAACTCCCTTCCAGCCCATGGCAGAGAAGAATTCCTGCCCCTTGGCTTGCCTTGTGAAAAGCAGACTGTGATTAGATAGAGAGAAGCTCGCCTCCCTTTTCCCTTTGATGCACCAGGTTACAGCAGCAATGCTGCTGGCAACAGTAAACACCCCTAAGACTGTTTAAATTCAGTTATTGTGGCAAGCCGCCAAAACAAATGTTGAATTCAAGAAGGTTGAGTTATAGGCTGCTGCAGAAAATTAGACTTCTCTGAGAGCCTGTTCCTGTTACACATCCCAAGGTGATCTCTACTTTTATCAAACCAGCATGGCAATGCTGCTTCATGATTACTTTATGAGCCACTGCTACTATCAGACCTTTTTTTCTGAAGTACTCCTAACCAGCCACTCTTCATTCTGCATGAACACTGCTGTGTGCACTATACTTCTGCCTCTCCTTTTAAAATTCACCCTGATTCCTAAGGCTGTTTCTCCAACTTCTCAAGACCTTTCTGAATGCTATCTGGTCCTTCAATGCAGCTGCAGATCCTTTCAGTTTCACGGAGACTGCAAATTTAATTTAATAAGCCCATTTCATCATTGAGCTATTAATGAAGAATAGCAAAGAATTATTGATAATTATTCTAGGATTATGGCTACCAGCCAGCTCTTCACTAGGTCCTAGCTTCACCTAGGCCACGTTCCTGAGCTTGTTTGTGAGACAGCATTAAAAAACCTTACCATAAAGGAATGACATCTGCTGCTCCACCTCTGTTCTACTTCTTTCTTGTAGGAGGACACTGAAGACTTGACATAGTTTGTTCTTCACAAAGACTAGCTACCTTCTGCTGTTTTTCAGGTGCTGGTAAGTATTGCTGTGTACACTTGTGCCTTTTGCAATTTCTCAACAGAAGGCCAATAAAATGTAAATAACCTGGATATTCTTTTGAAAACAAGTATTTCCGAGTTTTCTAGAAGCTTTCCTAATTTATAGTGTATAGGAAGAAACGACTTGAAGTTATTCAATCAATTTTGTGTATGAATAACTTTTCTCATACTCAATATGTTTTTTCCACTATAAAAAGCATTTAATATCTCCCTTTCAGCTTCCTTCTCAGTAATGTGTGAAGCAGCTCAACAATTATCTAAGTTTACTTTATGTACCTTCACAATCATTGTTCAAACTTTGCAACATTCTCTTCCAATACTGTATTATTTCTTGATTTTCCTTACTGGAACTAAAAAAAAAAATCTTAAAAAGCCTCTTTAGGAGTTATACTCCTTCCATGGCAAATAGTCTCCTGTTTGGTTATCATTTTTCTTGTGTTTGAGAAAAATGTTCCCGTTTATTTTCATTTAATTCATCAACATTATTTTCTTTTCATTTCATTTTTAACATGAAATATTTTGTAGACAATTTCCAGAAACAGTCTTTTAACAGCATAAAAATGCTATTTAACTGGTCAGTGCTGTAGAATCAATATCTGAGAAAACATACATATATATAGACACGCACTTTTTTTTAGGAAAGCAAGTGTAACTAGCAGTATTAGCATTCTAAATTAATGAACTACATGTACCTAAATAATTATCTCATTACTTTTAGTTCTGTAAGGCCTGGAGTTCTCTGGCCATTTATAGCATTCACTGCTAGTGAAAACAAATATGGTGGTTTCACTGGGGCTCACCCCTAATAGAATTTAGCCTACATAGCAAAATCCTTTCACAACCTTAAGCGTGTCTGGTAGATGGAAAAAAAAGGTCAGTCACAATAAAGTGCAACTGGCAAAGTTGTCTGGCCAGGCTGGCCAAACTCGCACCTGTACTTCTACAAACATCATTTTTATGCAATAATAAAACAACTCACCAGAGAGATTTTACACCAGTCAATATGGAATTGAGTACGAAATTTTTTATCACAGGTTATTACAGGCTCCATTTCTTGACTGCACCTCAGCTGATTTTGTGGGTTTTCCACTTCTCGTAAACAGGAAGAGAATGGAACATCTGCCCCAACCATCACATACACACTGCAGAAAAAGAGGAGTGACAGACCAGCAGGATGTCTCACAAATCCCCAAAGCACAATTATATACTCTTCCAAACATTATTGCTGTTTACAGCAACATTCAGCTGTTCTTTAAAGACTGAAATTACTTTTTAAAATTATTTTTCTTCATAGTATACTTTATCTAAGCATACGAAAAACTGACTGAAATCAAAAGGATTTTTCTAGCTGCACATTACAACATACTCTGTTTTCCCACATAATGTAAATATTTGCTTACCAGCAGAAGTGTCAATTTCCATGCAGTCACAGAGCTCCAGGTGTAGTTTCCTCATATAAGTAAAACAGTACTACTTTTGAAAATTGGATTAAAATAGTGTCATTTTATCTTAAGGAAATCTTTAGTCTTGCTCACCATAGTATTTCTGAAGAGTTTCCTCCCATGTTTTCAAACTAAATTCATGATGACTAATTATTTCTAAACCTAATACTAATATGAATCTGCCACATCCCCAGCTTTTCCTAAAAGATTCCATACTGTAGCTATGCTCTGCCAACAAAATTTGCTTCAGAATACTGAAAGCTGAATGTAAACTTAATAATTCATTTAGCATTACCATACATAAAATAAGAGCTACTACACTAATTGTCATATTTAGATATATAGAATGCTGCTGGAAAATACAGTCTGCTGCACCAGGTAATAATGTACCAATGGACCCTGAAACAGAAATTAGGTCCTGGTTGCCACTTGGTATATCAGGCATTATCTAACTAAATATTTGAAGTGTAGCCACTTGTATTAAGTGGTTCTGCTATTACTCTGGCTAATACAGAAATGACTTGCCTCCTTTAAATGTGCTCAAAACCTCCAGATACACAAAAAGGCTCTGAAAGAAGATTTTCTGCACCCATCTCAAATTTTGAACCTTCAGCCCTTTCTCAGATATTATTTGACACCAAAATATCTAAATTATCTAAAAATAAATAGGCATCTTTATTTTCACCCTGGAAAAGCTCTATCATAATCAGACTTTGAAAAGACTGAATCCTTATTAGTTGCCAAGAGAAGTACAGTATTTCAGAACAGAATTTATGGTTACGAATCATAACTGGAAATAGTGCATTCCTGAAGTTTACAGTAAGTGACCTGAGCTCCCCAGATACCTCAGCTTATGACTTTCAGAAGAAAGCCCACAGTGCTCCTGAATCACATAACTAACTGACATTAAGTAAGAGTACAGCTAGAAATTACACTGCTACATGCTAAATGCTTTTAGAAATTTAAGTGTCCCTGTAACCTATGCTCTATCACATCTTGCTTCAAAATTTTGAGTTTCATGAATTGGAAACCATTAAAAACTTGAAAAGCATGCCAAATGCTCAGAAGTAAAACTGGAATTACAAAATAAGCCAATTTACTACCAACTGGTTCATAATTAATGGAATTTGTTAGTATTCCTTGGACTGTAACATCAAACAGGAGCTGTTGCCTGTTGTAATGGTATCTATCATAGTAAACCTGTACTATAATTAGGTCTCAGAACACCAGTACACTTATTATATCTAATTCCAAAATATAAAACAGCAATTGCAAAATTTCTAGAAAACCTGAAAAAAATATTAAGCTTTTCAGTAAGAAAACAAAGTGTAAAGCAAAAACAACTGACTGACACATGTGCTTACCCCTCTTTCATGTCATTAATAGGAAGTGGAACTCTCCCTCCCCTGTCAAGGGCTGAAGTGATGTTTATAGCATTCAAGCGCTCCGGCTGCCACACATTTTTCACTGCTCCGAGGAAGTCACCAAGAACTTCACTTGCTAACATTTCTTCTACATTCATATTCCTTATGAAGAATTCCGCTTGATATGGTAAAGGAAAATCTAGTTGTGATGAAAGAATGTTGCATTAAACAAAGGCTCCAATATCTGAAGTAATGATTAATGTAATACTACTTTAAGATTATACAGCTTTCCAAAATTCTTGTATTTGAATTAGTTCATTTTGAACCTAATGTGATTATATTTAATTCAGTAGTGAGTACCATTAGCTGTTACTCGAGCTGAAAATCTTCAGTTATTTATAAAGCAACTGGGACTGGAGAAGAGGACTGGAGGAAAAGAGTCTCAGCTGGTAAAACCTCATGAAACAGATAGAATTACATTCATGTTAATTTGGGGGTCAAAACTGATCTGCAGCAACAATGGATTCCAACCCACAACACTCCATAATGTAAATAGGTAAATATGATGAAAAGAACTAATTTTAAGGACTAAATGTCTATATATGCCTTAACCTGTTTTTTTCTGAATCTGCCTACATAAGTGTTCTTTGCATAAGGCAAAGAACATGCAGAACTAAGAAAACTAAACAACATGCAGAAAGAGAGGGAAATCCTTCATGTAAAGTCCATTTGAAAAGACAGGGAGAAAATTAAAACCAGTTTAGTTAAAAAGAAAAAAGCTAACTTTTTTTTAACGAGTGAGGAAAACCAGTCCTGTATGACAGAAATAATCCATCTTAAATTAACGAAATGAATTAAAGCAGGAAAAATTCTCTTACTTCTCCCTTGTGCCCCTGCATTTGGCTTGAACACCAGACAACTATTTTACAGTATTTTTTATCTTGAAAAACCAAAACCTATGAGATGGCTTTGCTTATTCAGTTCAAAACACAACAGCTATTTTCTGTACATACCTTCTGCTGACATTATATTAATGATCAAATTATGTCTTGCTGTCTCAAAGGTACGTCTGTTGTATGCAGTGATCTGGAGTGAAAAAGATATGATTGCAAAACAATGCAAAAAAAAAATTGGGTAAATGAAACATCCATGAAAATTAAACTGGTAATTCAGAAACACTTATCACCTTTCAAATGCTTTGCCTCCTTATTTTGAAATGTATGAACATTCATTTGCTAATATAAAATAAAATTTGAAAGGTAAGGTCAATGTATTTAATGCAGTACTACCTTCAAGTCAGAATACTAAAGTTGTCTTGACCAGTCTGTAGCCAAATACAATTATCCAAGAAATGTATGTAAAAATAATATTTTGGCCCTGACAGAAGTGTTCTATCACACGTGTATTCTTTCTTTTCTGTTTTCTTTAAGAACAACCATAAGCAACCATTTTCCCATCCAGCCTCCAAACCCCTCCATCAATACTGTAAGATCTACATTCATTAATAGCTCCTAGAGAACTAAACTAGACAGAGATTTTTTTTTAAGGAAAAAGTGTTGGGATTCTCATCTCTGAGACTGGGGTTTAGTTTTAGCTCTAGACCCAGTAAAGTCATACTCCATGAATGGATTCACAAATGTTGCTCCAACATAAGTAGTTTTAAAAAAATCTTGAAATCTGTAACTATAGGGGAAGTGAAAACTAGGGGGTAGATGCAATATTCTTGCAACTTATTTTTGGAAACATACACCTTCATGATTAAAATATGCAAGTATACCAATCTTAAACTTTAAATATCTAGGATGCCTGAAATGTCTGCAAGTGGTTACTTCCCAGTGGTGACTGTACTCCGAAGTTGTACTATATCAAGTGCTCATTCATAAGAAACACTGAATGAGGCGGGATATCAGTATAAATATGTACTATTTTTCTACTTTTTTTCCCCTGAAAGTTGATAAATCTTTTATGAAACAAACTTACGAAAACTAATCTTCTTTCTAATTTTAGACTTCACTCATTTCAGAGACAAAGGAGAGGCAGAGGAGTGACAATAGTGACAGAACTATGTTGCTTCTCAGCAAACAGCTACAAACTATTGTGACATTGACTATTAAACAAACAAAGTAACAGATGTTGCACTTTTTTAAGGTATTTGCATGAAAAGGAAAAATGCTGCGGAATGTCTTCTGCAGGTTCATTTAAGTGGAGAGGGAAAAGCTTACCTGACACAATTAGATCTTGTGTAATATAACAATTTCATTACAAAATTAACAGAAAATATATTTCTGAGATTTCTCCAATCCTCAATTCTGTTAATTTTTCAAAGGGTTGTAACAGAAGTTACAAATCCCCTGGTTGTAAAAGCTCTATACAGGAGCACAACAGTACCCACTTTGAGCCTGCACTCCAGCAGTGGGAGCTGCCAGTGTGGCCATGCCCCAGCACCAAGGAATAGCAACAGCAGCAGAGATTGCCCTGTCCTGAATATTCATTCAAACACAAACTGTCTTTGCACAGCTTTCATAGGAGCTGAGCTCAAGAATGCTACCTGCTGTACTGCAGTGCTGTGCATAATGTTAGGCTCTTCTAATCATGAGGTCTCCTCCAATTAATTGACCTACCCATGACATCCCCTCAGGACACGATGGAAGTTATACTCAGGCCAGGAATATGCAACCAGTCAGATGGCACTAGGAAGTGGATCAAATGCCATCTGCCCTCCTCACGTACCATAGAATTAATTCAAAAGCCACATCTGACACTAGGACTGCAAAGAATTAACTTGTATGGTAGGCAACATTTAGTTCAGATATAAGCTTGGGGTCATGCTTAGAATGGAGGTCTTGATATAGATCCTAGAATCTAAAAGCATGTGCCATTTAAAACCTGGCAATTTTAAATAATGGCTTCCTCTACAGAAAGCTAAGCAGAGTCTGTAAAAGCTTCTGCACATGATTAATTCTCAGATGTCATTAGTCCTGCTGAAATCAAAACTGAATCATGTATATAAAATTAACCATGGGTGAAATTATCTACATTATAACTTAACATCCAGAGGTGCCATTCTTGAGGAAGAAAAACTATATCAAATGCAATTTAGAAAAAAACCCCACCATTAAGAGTCTAAGACAAATGCACTGCTGCTGCAGCAAAAAGGCTGGAGCAAGATAATGTGCAGATTTCTTAAACACTGTGAACCACACAGTGTCTGATTTAGTCTGCTGTCTGTGAAATACATGGCAGAAAATATACTCCTTTTTCCCTTTCAATTGCTGCTCAATGAATAAGTAGCGCTTTTAAACATTTGGATAGCTAATTGTCAAAAATAAAGTTTTGTCATGGTTAACACTTTTATGAACAGAATTACATACATGTAAGTGCTAACTAAAATATAACAATAAACATGAATAACGAACAAGGGAATACTCAATGAAAAGGAATTAAAAAAAACCCAACAAACCAAAACTAACATAAAGCCCCACAACTGTTTATTGACTCAAACCTATTTTCCAGAGGGGAGAAGTCCGTCCCTTATTTAGGTTGAATGTTACAAAGTTCAGAATTCAGTTACTCTTCAAGTACAGTTGTTTACAAAGATTTTTTGTCCTGTATTTTAAGTAAAACTTTTATATAGTCATCATTTACTGAATGCCTCTTAGAAAGTTAAAAAGACAAAAATCAAAAAGTATTGCATGTAGAAGTATTAAGCTTAACTAGTTATTGCTACTTATTTGTTACACTTAAAAGTAAACTATAAAATGTCATACAATCTGTCTTTCTCTCAGAAGAGGATAAAATGGTACCTAAGGGAAAATGTTAATGTCACAAGTCCATCCCTGCCTTGCAATCTTTTATATAACTATTGTAATTAACTTTGTTGACAGTTCTGAATCCTACACTCTAAAACTTTTTGAACATTTGAAAGAAAATACCTCAATGATGGTTGGTTTGCCCACATTTTCTACAGTTGGTGAGCCATACAGCACTCCATCACTGTACGGTGTCCTTTGTATATAGCGAAGCCATCCAGGTCTGTCAGGGTAACCCATTAAATTGGTATTAAATGTTATAGGATCATTACTTATTTCACCTAGATAAGAAAAATTATATTAGAATATTTACAAGAAAATGCTATATGCTTTGATTTTGATGTTTCCACCAGAAAGTCTTATTCTGGCTGCCAGTTATGTTTTCTGAACCTTTCCAAAATGAAAAAAAAATTGCTAACCTTTACTATATCAGAAGTATGTGAACTCCAACTCAGCACTTTTAAGTATTAAGAAATTCACACATGAAAAGTGTAACCAACTGCAGAGATAATCTACTGGCACTTCCTACAGTCCTGGCCAACTGAGTGCTCATGTTCAGTAACTAGTGGGTTTGATTTTTAGAGCTCAGTTCCACATAGAATTGAAGCATCTCACCTCCTCACAGACAAAAGCACAAAGGTTTCAGTCCTTTAATTCTCTCCCCGTCCCAAGTTTCTTTTATGTTTTTAATGGTGGCTCCAGGTACTCAATGTACCTGGGAGGGCTTACTGTAAAGAGTGGCTGTGTAATCACCAATGCCTGAAAGCTTCTGTTAGCATCAGGACATACACATGCATCTTCAGCACCAACAGCCTGGCAGTCATTTTTCTTCAGCAAACACATTGATTCAAAGAAGGGCCAGACATTCCTGTGAAAGGGATCCACTGATGGCTACTAAATACAATGGTCCAGCTGCAATCTGTAAAAGTCTCTCAAGTCAAACCACTACCTCCATTCTTGTGGTTCTCATTGATACTCTTAAAAATGCCTGAGTCTGACTTGTTTATTTTAGCTTTTGTAAATGAAATCAAGCATGGCTGAACACTACCAGATCCTCACTGCTGAGGCATCATCCAGCTGAGGCACAGAATCCAGTCAAATCCCTTATGAGCCTGCAGACACCTTTGCCTCATGCTCCAACTCAGCTTTCAGATGGCAACAGCAGGCACTTTAGGACAAATGTTGAGAGAAGAAAACAGGCAGGCTGGCACAGAAGGCAGAAACTGAGCCCACTGAGGAATGAACAGCTGTCATCTCCTCCAGAAAGGAACAAAAAGGCTGAGACCTGTTGCCAGATTAGTCTTCAGGTACACATTTACACATCTGGTTATGAATAAAATTAACCAGAACCAGACCAAACCAGCACCCGGGTGTGTAACACAACTTCCCTCGCAATTTCCTCAGGACATCTCAGTAACCTAAACTATCGCATTCATAACAAAGTTCCCAGCATCACAAATGATTCAGGGAAAATTCTGAAAGCCACCTGAGAGACATTCTGGTTAGCCCTTCCTTCATCAAGGAATTATGCTAATTATCCAGCAGACAAAAATAAAAGGACCATGGTAACATCTGGCCTTACAGTGAATTTCTGATATGATCACAATCATCTACAGGGACAGCAATTTCAGTAGGATCTGAAATCAGATTCCTATTGCCAGGAATGTTGAGAGAGGTTGCAGCTGTAAGGACAATCCATCATTAGTAAAATTTCCAGGTTCCTTCCATCTGTTTGCCAAATCTGGGAGGAAACTGGGACAGAGGCAAACTTCACTGTGCCAGTCATCATGACATAAATGAAGACTCAGGTATTCATGTCAGAAAAAACATCAATTTTTCAAAGAGAAGAAATTTTTAAAACATTTGGGTTTACTCGTGACAAAATTTAAGCAATGCTAACAGAAGCTTATTTTTTCTTTAAAGTGAATCTTGATAACAGCACTCTCAAATCAATTCAAGAGCTTATTAATGAAACAGGTTTTGATTATGTGTGCACTGTACATGTATTACAGGTTTTTCATATTTTATAGGAAAATATGGTAGCCACATTTACACAAATTGGATATATTTATATATTTATTATACCTTTTTATTGTAGATAAACATGTAGGGCTGAATGGTTTCTCTTTCTCTTCCCACCCTCCAGATTGCTTACACATATTCTAACCTGCCAATGATCAATCTTTTAGCTTTGGTGTACACCAAAATACCATACTTAAGAAATCACAGGTCCTTCTCTAAAATCAAACACTTACTAACATTAAAATGTTCCTAAATGTAGGAAAAAGGCTGAATCCAAAGGAATATTTGTTTTAAATTAAACATCACTATGTAGTCTCACATTTGTTTTAATCTCCTATTTTGTCTCATGTTTACTATATGCTTTCAAAGTCCTCCTTCGTATAGACTAACGGATACTATGTCTGAGACAGTGACCAGATAAATGGTAATTTTAACAGACATAATTATTAAACTTCCACAATTTCATATTTAATGCAAAAGTGAATAAAAGGAACATTTCCTAATACCATATATATATAATGTATTATTACGCCTTCCAAATTAACTACATTTTTTCACAACACACAGTTATATGCATCTTTTCACAAATTATCACAAACCAGAATATTTTAAAAGTGTAAGACCACATATTTTATTTAATTTGAATATATTTCAATAGAAACTAAAACCTGTCCTTTTTATGTTATATGTTGAACTCTAAGGTACACTAAGTAGACTTCAATTTCTTAAAACAGTAATTTTTCTACATTTGTATATAATATGGAAGATCTTAGCATCCCATACCAGGCTTTGGGTAAGGAGGAAATTCCCCCTTAAAGTACTCTCTCTCCAAAACATGAACAAACAGGACTCCAGCAGAAGGGTATACATTCCGATCAGAGTGCACCCTAGACAGAATCGTGTACACTGAAAAGCAGAAGGAGAAAAAAGGCAAAAATGAGACATGCTCTAGGGAACTCCATGCATTTCAACAGCAATGCGGGCATCGGGAAAGGAAAGCAACAAATATTAGATACTTGTTTATTAGTTTTTTAAAAGGTTACAGAGATTGAAGAACGGAATGCAGGGCAAACCTTTTCTTTGCCCAACAGGATCCTTTCCAAGACTGCAGTAAATAAACCTGTCTATGTTAAGATTTCAGAAGTGATACAAGCTCTTTAATTTTATCGTTATAAAAAAGAGGAAGGCTACTGTAATTTTATAGTTCGTTTATTTGTAGTATTACATGAATAAAAATACATTAAATTACGACACAATCATGTTTCCTTGGTTTTTACATAAAAAAGGAACATGAGGAATACAGAGAAACCTTAGCAATTCATGGTACTGATTCTCCACTGACTGGAAACAGCAGATTTTTCAGTTCTTATGCAGAAAAGAACAAAGCAATTCACTTCAGCTGACTTCTCTGAGTCCTTAAAACTAGAATTTCTCAGACCAGCAGGTTCAGATAACATACATCTAAAATTTTGGTTAGAGAGTTCATTAGTGAAGACATTGTGCTTGTATTGAAGGATAAAACAGAAGGACATGGATAATTATAGGCCAGTCAGATGAAACTAATTCCAAACAAAAAAAAATGAAGCCCTGTTTTACAAGAGTAAGAATTAAAAGCCTAAAGGAAAATTAATTAAGAACAACCAGAATATATAAAAGCAATATGTTATTTTTTATTTAGTACAGAATTAGTTGATAAAGGCATATCTTTTTTTAGGTATAACATATTCAAGGCTGTACTACATACACATTTTAATGAATTAGAAGAAAAAAGAAATTATTATGATAAATTGGATAAGAAACCACTTTAATGACAAGTTTCAAAATTTAAGTATAAATGGAGAATACTGATCTAATAGGTGTTTCTCATAGTATCTTAATAAGATATAATATTAATATTTTTATTACTATTGAATTTTAAGTCAATGCCCTGAAAGAATCGATCATTGCTAATAAATTTTGTCAGGGACACGAGGATCACAAAAGTGGTAAATAAAGATGGTAAGTCACAGATAGACACACACAGCTACCTGCCTTGCTTGCTGAACTGAAAGAAACTTTATGAGAAATTACATGTCTGAACAAAGACTATAGGCCATACAGCATGGAGATGCTGTCACTGGGAAGAGTGACTCCAAAAGAGACTTTAGAGTCATTGTAACAAACTCCTAGGAACAAACTCCTAGGTTCTAGAAGATAAAGGGCTAATTGCAACACTTTGATCAATAAGCACGACATATTTGAAATATGGACCAAACTCATGTAATTTTTTCATGCTGGTGTAATTTTTTAATCCTAGTATAATTTCCCCAGCCTTATATCAACCTTCTTACTGGAGATTTGCTTAAAAAGACGCTGCTAATTAGGCATTAATCACAGGCATTCTAGCCCTCTCACCACGTACTCTGTATGGAATCTATCTCACCTAATTTTAGATGCCTACAGAAAAAACATCCACCACTGAGCTAGTCAGGCTCCTTTTATAGTCAGTGGAGAAGACACAGACGCTTCTAAGGGTTGATTAATTTGATTTCTCTTGTAAAATGAGATGAATCATGTCCTATATTCCAGGCTATGGTGACTAGATCTCCATGGACTGCAGAGGCACCTGAGAGGAGATGCAGACATCTGTAATGTAGACCTCCACATTTAGTTACGTACTTCCCACTCTTCAAGCTTAATATTGCAGAATTAATAGTCTCAAGTTCTGGATATACTAGTCATCAAATTCCACAGCATTTGCTTTTTCCCATTTTTGAAAACTGCTTCTAACACAGTTCTGAACAGAATATTTTTCTAATAATTTTATCTTAGTGATAAAATTAAAACAATCCTGAAATTTAAATTTATTACAATTCTGTGTGGTTAATAAACCAGTTACTGTAATTTTCATTACATAAACTTAAGTACAGTAACATTGCTCTTTGATTTATTTACTTAAAATTAGTAAATGATGATCCAAAAAACCTTTGCATTCAATTCTGTGAATGAGCTGTAAAAAACAGAAGGAAACTAATTAATTTCCTTTAACATATTTTCAAGAAAAGCTGAAAAAGTACAATAACATTAATAGAGCAGAAAAGCTGACAAAAACATGGTGGCTGGTTGACAATGCATCACATACCTAGAAAAATCTATTTTTCCATTTCTGATGCTTTGCCTCAACAATGAAAATCCATTTCAAACAGGAAGAACAGTGAAAAAGTAATGTACCACAAGCATAAGTTTCTCCATGGTGAATAGTTTCAGGAAAAAAGAAGGATAATAGCAGTTACTGGAAAACCCCATATAACATTTATTTTGTCTGTTATAGGAAACCTATTGCCACCAATAAATGCCTGCCCATCCCTAGCAATGAAACATCCCCAGCTGCTGAAGTAAGTATGCCAATAAGGATTTGATGCAGATATAAAACACTGATCTTGGTGGAATTCTAGAAACATCCCTCAGAAGAGAAAAATCCACAGATCTATTTTATCTTGGCATGACAAACACATTGTAATGACACAAGGATAGAGATTAAGAATTCAAAAGTTCTTGCTCCCCTTGTAAGAGAAGCCCTCTTCTTTTTCCCCTACGAAGTTTCTTCAAAATTAGAAGGAAAATGATGAGTCTTCAGCCCACTACCTCTTATCACTCCAGCTTTTCAATAATGAAACAAGTGAAATGCTATTTTCTTCACAAGTCTTTTCATAAGACTTCCTGAGAATGGAGATGAATGTGTAATCATCTTAGGTGATCTCGGGATGAAAGTGATTATGCTTAACAACTTCTAGATGCTAATCTAATACAGCAGACTGCCAGCTGTGAATTGCCTGGGCAAATTCCCTGTGGTAGACAAAAATCTCAATGAGATTGTGAAAGGCTTCTGTAAAACTAATATAGGAAATTGAAAATCTCCACTACATAGGATCACATCAGATCCCTGCTAGAAAAAAAGACAGTATCAGCTACATTGACAGCACTGTTTTCTTCTTTCTTGTTTCCAGATCCCTTTGGAGGCCTTTCTGTAGATCTCAAGGTTTTTTTTGTTGGTCTTGAACATGGGCACAGCCAGGACTTCAGCCAGGATTATATCAGCCTGCATCCCAGAGCCTGTTATCAGATATAAAAAAACCCCATCTCCAGAAATTTCAGAAGGTTCACCATGTTGGTTGAAGCCTGTATGTGGATGATCTTCAGAAAAAAATCCATCTGGAATTTTTTTTCTGGGAATTTCGATGGGTCCTCTCCCCATTGATATTTAGCAGATGAAGCATAATCCCAGAAATAACTTGATCTGGAGGGCAATTCAGACTGTCTGTCTGGATGGGCAAACAGTGCAAAGCTTTTTCTCAGCTAGCGTGCAACAGCTACAATATTCCATGTGTACTTGCATAAATGACAGTAAAATCTTTTACATTTATATGTGAGAAGATTTTTTTAAATTGTTACAGAAAAGTTATTGTATTAAGCGAACTGCAGAGGTATCTCCAAGCAACCAGCCATGATAAGAAAATGTGCAGTATTAGATATACACATTGCCATTATTTCAAGCAAAGCTACAGGAACAGGAAAAGTCAGAGAAGACTCACAAGGACACACAGGTCTGTGAATGTTTGAAGACTGAGGAAATGTTAAGTTTTCCAAACTACTTACCTTAAAACAGCACCCTATTCCTAAAACATGGACATGACTGAATAAACAAGAGTAATATTAAAAGCAGGTTTGACTGAACCAACATGGGATTTAAATTTTCAACCTAAACTCACCATTCTTCTGAACAGCCTTTATTCTGCTGATAATGTAACTGTGGGCTCGCTTAGTCGTCCAGTTAACAGTTCCATTATTGCCATCAGCAGAGCTTAGCAAAAAAGCTTTTCAGAATAAAACAAATGCAAAAAAAAAAAAAATTAGATCAACAGAATTCCATAAACAATCTGATCAGATGGGATCAGATGCCTTCTAAACCACGTTTTGGTTTTAGTCAGAGTTTAGGAACCACAGGTTAAAAAAAATGGTGGTGTTTGATTTGAATATATAAACATATAATAATCTTTCTGACAGTCACCTTTTTGACACCCATTTTTCCAAATAAGCTAAGCTTACACTAAATGCTTAAACCTCTGCAGACGGTTCTGCTGACATAATTGTACTAATAATAAAGATGACAAAGAGCATTCTCTGGTAAATGCATTTGCACTGGCAAAATCTCACATAGAGGCAAAAACATATATAGAGTAACTTTCACCGGCACAGTATATTTTGGCCAAAGAAGGGAAAGTAATATAACCAAGAGCACAGCTTTGCTTGTATAACAATGTTTATACAAAAGACACGTGGGGCTTGCAGGCATAACCAATAATCAATTTTGAAAAAAGGACCCATTAAAAATGGTTGTCTATATTCCATACAGCAAGGACACAGCCTGAAATCAGCTGGATCTGTGCTGCTGAAGGAGGAAGAAGTTTTGAATGTGGTGAGGAGCAAATGATTACAGGAGAAAACAAGCAGCTGTGGAGCTGACAAAAAGACTCCATTTCGCCAGTAGCAGAACTGCCTGAGAAAGCTCCCTCCTCACTTCCCACTTTTTTGTTTCTGTTATTCTGTGATGAATAATAGATATATCAGCTCTTTGTACAGTTACAAGCCAACTGAAAATGCAGAGGGAAGGAAATGCAGTAAGGAAAGGGAAAGTACCCATAATAAGTAGTCTTTATTTTCAAATATTTTGGGAGTGAGAACTCATGTCAAACCCCAGTTCAAAGATGTTATTGGATTAGCATCCTAATTTCCTTGTAAAAACAGCAATACCAGAAACATCAAGTAGCAGTACTTGTGTACAGACACACTGGTTTGCAGGAAGAAATGAACACTTCTTGGCAAATACTCCAAGTATGTGAATATCATTTACACTAGAAGCTTAAACATCTGTGGAAACTTCTGACCTGCTACACCAGTCAGCTATGACATTAGTGATATTGCATTCTCCAAACAGAATTTAGGAAGCCAAACAGATCCAGCTTAAGCAGTAATGAAGATACACAATACTTAATCTATGCATGTAAGACAGACTTATTAATGATAAGTTACACAAAACACCAAAAACTGAACTGAGGATGAAGTGTAATAAAAAAAAATGCACTTTTAATGAATTTTTAATTTTATTTATTTACTAAATTTAATAATTTAATTAATGCAATAATTAACATACCAACACAATAACATTTCTAAATTATACATTTCTGTTAAATTTCTTTAGATTTTTAATATACATAAAGGATCTGATTTAACAAAAAACTATTATTTATGTCCACTGGTTTACATATGTCTGGCAAGACAGACAACTTCTTCTCTACTGAACTGATCCACATATATTGAAAATCTTAATATAATACCATCCTAGAGATTATGAAATTCAATACTGCATAGGACCTTCAGTGTAAATGTTAGTAATTCTTGAAACGCTCAAGAAATTTCAAAAAAGGTAAAACAGTGTTGTTCCAGTATTTCAACAGGATGAGCTGAGCAATCAGAGGCTTGTCAGCTACAAATCAGCACCAATACCAGACAAAACAACTAATACAAAATTAGATGACTGAATTACTAGATGAAAAAATAGTATCATAGTTATCACAGTCCTTGTCAAAAGTATTATGCTTATCACCATCCTTATTAAGGATATCATCCCTCTTTTTAGACACTTTTGATGAGCCCACAAGTTTTTCCTGATAAAGATAGCAATACTGACACGTTACACTTAGCTATGCAGCTAATCACCTAACATTTTGATTGAGAAAGTAGATACAAAATAATTTTAGTATATGTAAATGGAATTGAAAAAAAAGAAGAAAGACAAATTCCATGTGTATTTTTAAACATAAATGATCGGTAAGTGTCTTTGATTTGGGTTCAGAAGTTGTGCTATGTTTACCTGTGGGGATTGAAGAAGTTACCTGTTTACTTTTCCATGTCACGCTGCATTTTACAGGGGAACTGGAAAAGCAGCCAGTGTGCCTGTTTTCAAATCAGTGTGCCAGTTTACGATGTGGTATTTGCACATATATCACCACCTATTTCACTTCAAATGACAGGTGTGAGAAGCAAGAGAACACAGCTACTAAAAAGTTAATTTGTTATATGAGATTTCTAGTGGGCCTCTCGAGGTTCTGGCATTAGCCTTATGCAACTGGAGTTGGGGGGGAGGAGTGGGGGAGAGAGAGAATTACTTAAATGTATAAAATACACTGAACAGAATTTCCAGATAAAAACAAAGGCTAGGAGGCTGACATATAATAGAGATGACATGCTCCTAACAGAGAACAGTCTGCATTCTCTGGTAAAAAGGTGATCAATGATGTGCACTTCAATAAAATAAAATGTAACTGCACACCAAGAACAAAGGCAGCAGCATGCCATGCACACCACAGAGCACGCAATTCAGGGATGCTCAACTTTGATAGCAACCCAGAAATGTGAGTCAGGAAGTAACTGGTTGAACAGAGGCTTTCAGCAGAAGACTGGTTAGAACAGTTGACATGTAAACAGCAACATCAAGGAGGAACAGGGAGATTTTATTTTTGTACTTGACACAGATATGATCACTGTTCAAATACTCTGTCTAGCAGAGCCTTCAAGAAGCACGGTGACAACATCACGAAGGCTCTGGGAAGATCTGAATGTGATTAAAGGATGACAAAAGAGGCCTTATACTACAGAATGCAGGGATTCAAACCATGCATTTTATCAAAGAGATAGTTTAGAATTAATTTAATCAGCCTTGTACTCACTCCTAAAAAAATGTTAATAGTGTCAGGCTTTTCAGTTTGTTGCACACATTGCCACAGTTGCTGGAGAATGCACCACGGTCTCTAACAGCAGGAATAACTCTGTGCCTGGTACTCAAACAAGCCCAGGTGAAGCACATCACCGTGTTTTCATTTTTCTTTACTTCAATTATATTTTTTTGTGATTAATATTTTAATTTTATTTTCCTTTTTCTTTAATTATAATTGCATCAATTTATAACTATAAATTATAGTATTATATAAAGTATATTACTTTATACTATTTTTCCCTTTCTTTAATTTTATTTGCATATGGTTTACGCAAAGATTTTAAGTATTACTATTTACCAACAGAGTATTTATCAGAGAAGATACCCACAACAATTTCTGCCCAGCTAACAAGCAAAAAAGGACCTAAGTATCATGGAGCAACTTCACCTTCCCCATTCCTTTACTGCACTCTGACATCCACACAGCATTCTACACCCTAACCTATCCTCTTATTGCTTCTTTGAAGTAGGATCTCAAGCCCATCTCTCCCACTATCAAAGCAGCATGCAGCTCCAGCTCTCAAAAGCTGGCTCTTTCCTTCTCTCCTACACCTCCGCCTTCACCTGGGACCTGACATAATCATGTGCTTGCTACTTTCATGCCACAGACGAGGACCTCAGGCCATGCTTACACTGCCCCTTACTCTTTTACAGCAGAACTCTGCTCCAAAAAACTACCCTTGTACTTCTCTAGTGCATATCCCATCTGGCTCAGTCTTCTTTCCTGCATCCTGAGCTGGAAGCACAGGTCCATACACAGTGCAGATTTCTGATGGGCTGCCAAGAACCATGGAGCAGAACAATCAAAAACTGGCACCTCCGAGTTGAAACAAAACATCTGTAAAGAGGGAACTCTCTGCATCGAGGTGTTTGGCCCACAGTTCAAATCAGAGTCTGTACCCAGGCAGTTCATGAGGATCCACTGGTGTCCACACTGAGATATTTGCCCAGTAGGTCACACTGTCCATCACAGGAGGCACGAAGTTGCAGCACCACCTACTTACTCTCCCTCCTCTTCCAACCTCCATGCACCTTCCTTTTACCTAGTACACAGTACATGGGAGAAACTTACTATGAATGAAAGTGGATTCTCTTAGTGGAAATTCACATTGAGAGTGGATATTTTCTAACAGATAAAATCCTCTTCAATGACAGCTACTACATAAGAAATAAGAATTAATTTGTGTTAGTTCTCCGCTGCGGATTGTTCAGGTTCCTCTGCACTCCATTTATTTGAACCGTGTAAAAGTCCAAATCAACACCAGAAATGTTTCTCAGCCCTATACTATCTTTGTTCAGTAGGCAATGGTTTTCTACCTGTTCCTGTGCTATTCATTGATTACTGTAACATCTGAACATTTCTCCAAAATCATTCAAGAAAAGTAACCGAATAAAGCATTTTGCCAGTCTCACTGTGAAACTTCAGCACTTGCATTCTTGGGAATGCTGCAAATTAAGTACTGGGAGAACAAAAACCTCATTATTTACTAATAGAAGCATTTACCCACCAGCATTCTCCTTCCTACTGCAGGCCTGACAAGAGAACTGAATTGAGTTATCATTTCCATGAAGGTGAGGAAAACACTGTCAGTTCCTGTGGTTCCTGCCCAAGGCTCATGGTGTAACCATGAGGTATGACCAACCAACCCTGTAAGCCTGCTATTCCAGGATGCCTCCTACATTTCTATCATCTTTTGATATGAATTATCAGAGTATCCCTGCAATTACATTCCAAATTTCTAAGGTGGCAATTAATCTGAAAGACTAAGGAATTCAGAAAAGTCATCGATCTCAAGACGCTAAGACTTCTGTCTGCTCAGTAGGTTGTTCTTTCTAACTTCTCATCTTCATGGCTTGGATTGTCACTAAAAATAACCTACATTTAAAAGGCATTTTGGCTGTTTGTGTTGCAATTGTAACAACATTTAGACACATCATGTTTACATAAACCTCATTTTTTTGGCCTTACATGATGAGCGCCATAACTATGCTATTAACAAAACAATGTATCATTTCAACCTATGTAATATGTTCACGTTAATTTCAACACAAAGATACTTGTCAGTGAATACTGAAACCATGCCTTCAGCTCTCAATCTGTTGCACTTTGTTTCACACTGAAAACACTTCAGCAAGATACCCATGCAAAAATTCCTGTCAGGTTAGAGCACTTTTTAGTTCTACTACTTCTTGCTACAACTTGCTTGAAAAGCAGTTCAGCTGATTAGGAGGGAGATTAATATTTGCATTCTCTGGTTTCTTGTCTCTTCTCCTCTGTTTCCTTCAAATTCTTACGGAAGTAATCAAAACTAGCAACACCCTCTTTTCCTCTACAGGTCTGCCAAAGGAGGGCACTCCACACTGATAGTTTCTGCTGTAAATTTATCAGTCTCTATTCAAGAAGAGCCCAACAGCTATACCAATATAGATATTCTTGTCCAGGTTTTAAATTATTTTTTCTTAGTTTGCTTGGAAACAATCTTTCTTCTAAAGAAAGGGGTTTACTTTGGTGACTGCAACTCCTGAGGTACTTTAATGAACTTCTACCCAAATCTAAAAGCACTACGGAGCAAAACTAAGCCTCTCTACACACTGAACAGTTACATCTAGATGTGAATTTCTGCTATAAAGCTCACTTCTTACTGGCTTTGGGACCTCTAAGATGCCTCTCTGTAAGCTATATTGCCTATAAATAATGTGCTTCTGTAATGAAAAGCACACTAATGGAATGGCTACCCTTCCCCTTGTGTAATTACTTATTCGAGCAAGTACTCATTGATAATAGATTTTATTTATTGATCTGGGTCAGATTAGTACAAAGACTTGACAGGCAACATCTTCTCAGGCAGACATCTAGAGGCTCTCTGAAGGAAACCTCTTTCTTTGTCCTTACGTTTGCATCCACAAAAGCAAAAAGGGCAGGTTTGCCATGGCTTTAGTCTGAAAACACCCATCATCTGTGAAATGTTCTGCCTCCTTGTGCAGGGTGCGGCTGAACAACAGAGTGTTGCCAACAGCCCTTGTCCTGTCAACAGTGGGACAAGTACAGAGATACACAGATTTCAGTGAACAAATTTTGTGCGTGCATTAGTTTTCAGCCGATGACCCAATTCACATTATCAGTGTACAAGTTACTCAATGCCAAGGAAAGCAGTGAAATGCCAAGGAAAGTGCCCTTCCCTAGCCGTGGAAGGGCAGAAGAATGTTTTCTGGCAGCAATGCAGCTGTGATAGATTACCGTGACCACATAACCACAGCTTCCAAGGTGGGAACTAATGAGCTCCTTCCCCTTTTTGTCCCCTTTATAATAGGGAAGAAGGAAGATGACTCCATCACTCTAAAACTCCCTATTCCTGGGATGAAAGAGGGGTTCCAGGGACAACATGGGCACTGACAACTAACTCCTTAAGTGCAGAAATACAGGGCAAAAACACTGGCCACAATCATTTCAAACATTTTGATGACCACCCTCTCTGCGGAAGCAGAATATGAGGGCAATTCATTGCTCTGCCAAACTAATATGACAGACATCTCTACTAGTGTAATCTAGTAAGCTTCTATGAAGTCTGTTATTATGAAGCCAAAGAACAACTAACTAGTTTGCATTAGAAATGCTTAATCCTAAATGTCACTTCCCACAACAAAGTCCCATTTTTTCCTATCAGTGGAGGAAAATGATCATCAGCTAGCATTTGAGAGTCAATACCTTCAATTTGAGTACTATATTAGCCCCCTTGGAGCAACTGTTGAACTTCTGAAATCCTCTTACACCCTTAAAACTGTTAAATCTCTTGAAATCTCTGCATTTTGAAATAATGTTTTGCTACGAGGAAAATAGGGGAGCATTAAGAGGGGGACAACCCAGACTTCTGACAGCAGCTACCCGCTTCCAAAAAGCCTTTACGTTTCATGCATTTTTAAGAAATGCAAAAAGCATAACTTTCTTCTGTAGATCAAGTTGTACAAAAGAAATGGGAAAAACTAATCTGTATTAGTTGAGGAGTATTAAAAAAAAAATCTATTTACAAATCTTGTGCTACTTCTCATGTTCCATTTTGTCTGCAAGATGTCTTTTGCCTCGTTAAGTAATGCTGCTGTACTGTAGACTCTACTGAAGACCAGGATTCAAAAGAACAGATTTTAATGCTGGGCTACGGCTCATCCCAGAGCCAGCGAGGGGAGCTCAGGTGAGCTCCTGGGACATTTTGCATCAATCAGATCAGGGACATACTACACATCCCCACCTTGATGAAGAATAAATTTTGTATAAATATTTCTTAAAAGAATGTAGCAGAACTAAAGTTCATGCCTCCTTCTTTACATCGGTTTCAAACCAGGAAATCCAACTGAACCGAGCTTAGAAAGGTCTGAATTTGAAGTGGAAAAGTTATCACTAAAAAACCTTAAGAACTCTTCTCTTTCGATGTAGCCTGGAAAGGACATGTGGATTAAGCTCACAACTCAGCTTCTTTCTGTTGAACTTTTTAAAAGCCATTATTTCAGTTGACACGGAAAGTTTATCTTAACTTCTCCTAGTTCTTTCTTGGTTGCTATCCCACAACCAGTCATGGAGGGGGAGGCAGAAGAGGCAGGAAGAATTTCCACTTAAGGAGTAAGCAGTACCTTGCATTTAACAAATGCAAAGTTTTATCCTCACATTGAACAACTTCACACTTAGGTTCTTACCACCTCTTAAACGTAACCAATGCTTCATGTCAATTCTGATCTCAATATCCTATGACAAGCATGGCCATACACTTAAAGAAGCACTAAAAGCATACCCAGACAGTATTTGAGAGGATATGGAGCAGATTGCTTGCAGATGACACACCACCAACCTCTCAGACGTCAAAATAAGCAAAAGAAATAGGATTTCTTGCTGTTGGCTTGCTCTTGGTGTAACAAGTCTCACAAAGGCACTTCTGCAGCTGGGCTGCTGTTAAGTGGTATCTGTATTTCAACGTGAAGAACCTTGTGGGTGTGAAACCTGCCTACTGCATGAAAGCCAATATTTACATGCATTACGGACCAAGATCCAGGTTTTTTTCTGCAGTCGTAATTCTGACACAGCTGGATTAAATGGTCAGATGAGACATGAGGGGGAAGAGGGGCAATACGAAAGCCAACCCCGCACCCACAACAGCACATCCCTCGGGTAAGGCACCGGCTCGAGGGAGCCGGAGAAGCGCAGCGGGCCAGGCCCAGTGCCCGGGAGCGGAGCCGTCCGCGCCATCCAGCGGCTCTGAGCCAGGCCTGGCTTCCAAGCCCTCCCGGCAATCCCGCTCCACCCTGGCCGGCCGCCCCTGGGCTCCCTCAGCCTCGGGCGCTGCCGCCGCGCCGGGAGGAGCTGCGGCGGGTGAGAGGCGGGGGCGCGCAGGCCGCCATCCCTGCGCCGCCCGCGGAGCGTCCTCGGGAGCCGGGAGCCGCGGGATGGGGAGTGCCGAGGCAGCTCGGACCCCGCACCGCCGGGAGGCACAGGGCGGGGGAAGGGGGCGCGCAGCGAGCCGCAGCCGAAGGGCAGGGCGGGGGGCAGCGGCGCCGGTGGGAGGGGACGAGAAGCCCGGGGCGAGGGGGCACCGCGGCGCAGGCCGGCGGCTGCCGGCGAGGCCCTATCCCGCTCGCCCCGGGGAGACGCGCCGGGACCGACCTGTCAGCAGGAGGGTGGTGAGGGCGCTGTGCGGCCACGGCCCCGCCGCGCAGCACCGCATCGCTCCCCGCTCCTCCGCCTGCTGCTGCCGACACCACCGCCGCCGCATCCTCCGTGCCGCGAAGTGCCACCACTGCCGCCACTGCCACTCCTGCCGCCGCCGCTGCCTCGCCCCGCGGCGGCCGCAGCATCCTCCCCCTCCCGTTCCGCTCCTCCCCGCCCCGCCCCTCCGGCCGTCTCCTGGCAGCGCGGCCGGGACGTGCCGGGCATGCCGGGAGGAGCCGCCCGCCGCCGGGGAGGGGTGGGAGCGGGAGAAGGGATGGTCCGTGCGCGCTTCCTGGGCAGGGGGCCACCGGGACACGGTGCTCCCGTGGGCTCCTGGTGGGGCTGGGGGCTGCCCCCCTCCCGTCCCGCGGGGCAGATGTGGCGGGACGAAGCCGTGGTGCGCCGGGTAGGAAGGGGAAGGCAAGGCAGCGGCTGAGGCACCTCCCTGCTCCCCTCGCCCAGCCCCATGCTCTCCCTTGAAGCCGGGACACCAGCAGTAGGGGAGGTCGTCGTGGCGAAAGCTCTTGCGATATCAGGTTTCTGAACATCTTACCCCATCTTACCGGAGAGGATCCAGCGGAGGGTCACAAGATGATTACAGGTCTAGAGCATCTCTTATGAGGAGAGACTGTGGGAGCTGGGCCTCTTCAGTCTAGAGAAGACCGAGAGCGGATCTCATTAATGCATATAAATATCTCAAAGGCAGGTGTAAGAGGACAGTGCCCACCTCTTTTCAGTGGTGCCAGAGACAGGACAAGAAGCAATGGCCATAAACTAAACCACAAGAAGTTTCACCTCAACATGAGGAAGAACATCACGTTGGGAGTGGTAGAGGACTGGAACAGGCTGCCCAGGGAGGTCGGGGAGTCACCCTCTCTGGAGACATTAAAAATCCACCTGGGCACATTCCTACGTAACGTGCGTTAGGTTACTATCCAACTGTCCTGGCAGGGCAGTTGGATAAAATGAACTCCAGAGGTCCCTTCCAACCCTAACAATTCTGTGATTCTGTGAGACCAGCAGTAAAGTAGGATAGGACACCTGGCAGGCTTGTCTGGTGCATGCAGATGTGGGTGTGCTCTTGGAGGGCATTGTGACAAAAGCCCTTGCAACAGCATTTTTCTGAATATCTCACCCCATGTTAAGCCTAGATCCCTATTCTACATGTAAATCCAAAGTGGTTTGGTTTTTTCAGCATTCAACAGCTGCCCCTGCAGCTGGTGGAATTGTCAGTTAGGTGTCTGGAGGGAATGGTCAGGGTGTCAGCTCCAGGCTTCCCCATGCGTTGTACCCAATTTCCTATGTCAGGTCCAACCATTCCATGCTGCCTCACTTCACACTGTCTGCATTATGCTTTCTGGACTAATTGCTGATTTTTGACTGCCATTTAATGCCTGTGGCATAGCCCAAAATCTATGGCAGTGTTTGCTGTGCTGTGGAAGCAAATCCCCCTGTGGAGGAAGGAAAAATATTGTCAAAATGCAGTTCTTGGGTATGGTGATGTATTTTGCGGGTAGGTGCATGTATATATCATATATAACCACTTAAGAAAAAGTGCTATGTAAATACACATTTTTGTTCAGAGAGCTACTCAGCTTTCTGTATGGCACATATAAGAATAGTCCCTGCACTAGAACTAAATATTCCACAACTAAAGCCTCAGCTCAACTAGGTTTTTTTTTACATTTATTTTCATATTCTGTGGGTTGTCATGTTTGATATTTGTAAATTGCAGTAAGTCTTCCATTATCCATGGTATATAACCTTCCTTCCTTTGTCCTGCATACAGAAGTTTGATTTCTCATGGAATTCCATAAGCATTTCTACTCTAGTGAGCCAGATGTATTTGTAAAAAAGTAATAATTGTATGCTTTTGAGGTTTGGAAGGAAGAAATATAATCTGGCTTACTCAAACTATATTGACCTTATTGACCTCTTTATAAGCAGGGGGAAAAAGGCAATTGTGGAAGACTTTACCCTGTCTGGCTTTAGTCTTGTTACAGCTCTAAATTTCCAGTAATCCATCTCATGAAGTGGAACTTTACATATCAAGAGGCTCTTCAGTATAAATATTCTGTCTGACATTAAGGTGCAAAATACTTTGGTGTTTTAGTCAGCCAGTTCATTATCCCAGATAAAGATTTTTTTTTAATTCTCTTTCCACTGAGACTTTCAGAATATATTTAATTTTTAATTAAAGCAGAAATCACACTCCTTCACTTATCTGTGCCTAGAAGTACTCTTCTGTTTCATGGCACTTTATAATTTTGAGTAGGCCTACTTCCACTGTGAAGTTAATGTAATTTTTTTGATTCATTCCTTTATGGAAGCGTTAAAGCCATACAGGTGCAGCTGTGCCATAAGAATCTTGGGTACCTAGCTCATCCTGCGATGGTAATGTTTAGACTAATGAGTGAGAATACTGATACCTTTCCAAAAATAATTTTTATGCTAGCAAAGTGTCTGATTTTTGTAAGCATCTGTGCTGTCATCAGATTATTCATTACCATTTTCTTTCTAAGTATTACGTGTGAAAATTTTATTCCTACAGACACTATAAAACTGTCAACATCAGTCAGCAGCGTAGTAGCGTTCAGTGCTCTGCCACCTTTGCATAGTAAGAAGGCTCTGTTTGTCTAAAACATGTTTGTGGGATGTACTGCCTGAGAAGGAAAGGTTATGTGTCATGGGCATGTAAACAAGTGCCACAAAAGCCTGCCTTGTCCCACTGCTTCCTTCGTAGCAGCCCTTGTGCGTGGGTGGGTATCTATGTCTTTCTTGTTAGTTGTATCTTAAGGAATTCCAAAGGATCCAGCACTGACCCAGCCCCACAAGACAGACTTCGACTCACCTGAGAAGCTTCAGGTAATGCAGTGACACTTAAGAATTCTACCCTTACATTCACAAAATGAAGTGATATGGACAAAACAGCTTCTTTAAATCAGCCACCAATGACTTGATATTGGTTAGAAATACTCCCTCTGTAAGTATTTCTTTCTCTTTGTACTGTAATTTAACAGACTGTATTGAAATAAATTGAAAGGGAGCAGTGATGAGATCTTTTTATAGAAATGATTCTGTATTCCATATTCGTATTTAGTGCATTTGCTTTGGCAAGGAGAAGAGCTGGCTTCTAACACTTAGTACAGTAGGTTTTAGCTAAAACTTTTTAATTCCAGAGTATAAGCCCCTCATTGTTTAAGGATGCAATAGAGACAGTTACTGTTCCCTCGTGCATTCCGCAGAAGGTTCAAAGGTTTATTTTGTTCTTCAGACGCGTTAGGCAGTCGACTTCATGCAGAAGGACTACAACCTAATCCATTTGCCTCTGTCTTTTAGAGCACAGGTGCTTCCAGCTTGATCTTCATAGGTACTAAATGCTTGCAAGTGTTCAGTGTTTCTGAAGATCAGCCCACATAGACGAAAGAAGGAAAAAGAGTCTTTTTTGTCCTTCCCTTTTTTTTTTGAACTCTTGTGAGAAAAATATTTGTATATTGTTGTATAGCTTTCAAGGCTAGCAATGAGTATACCAAGTTATGATGTAAGACATAAAAAGATCAACTACAATTCTTGTTTCAGTTTGTAAGTCCTGAGGAGTTTATAATAACACCTTTCATTACGTTCCAATGATTCTTATTTCTTTTGTGCTTCTGTCTTTCCGATGTTTACTGGAAGCCTTTGGCATGTTAATGTGGTAATTTGTGACAGCAGTATACTACTTGTTTTTATGCAGTGTTTAGCTAAATGTTTTATATGCAACAGTGTTACAGGATACTATATACAGCAAAAAATTTTTTAAAAATTAAGGATCCAAGAATGTTGGTATTATGTGAAATTCACCTAACAGATGCTTATTGAAACAATGCATATTATTCAAAAGTAACTTTCAGAGTTGAACAAAAATAGAATTTTGTCTTTTACTGGAATTTAAAAGTATTAAGAGGAGCTCAGAAGATCAAATTATATAATGCAGTAGTTTTCTCTAGAATTTGGCATATATTTTTAGAAATAATATGTGCCCAGAGAAAGAAGGTTATATATATTCAAATATGGAAGTGATAAACAGGAACAAATAAAAAGAAAATACTTGGAAGAAATAAGAAGCACACTCTAAGTTAAAACAGCCCACAGGCGACTTGAATTTGCTGAACCAGCAGTTGTATAGCCAGCAGCCCTGTGTGACTTTGGCCTTATTTTAGAGGTTACAGTTTCACATGTCTGTGTAATACTTGTGACTTTTAAGACATGCACTACTGCACCTGAAATACTGATTCTTGTCAATATTATTGAGAGCTTTCACTCCTTTATATGTGTTTTTTCTTTTAAGAGAAAATTTCATTTCAAACATACTTGCTGCTGGTTGCTCACTGATGGCTCGTACCTTAGCTCAGAAGAAAAAAGTATTGACTGTGGTTTTCATCAAAATTTTTCCTGTGGTCAAAGCTTTTAGGGAATGTGTTCATTCAGAGAATTAATATTTCTATCTGGGTTTGAAAGTGCTATTCTAGAAAGATACAAAAATAGCTAGACAGCGGTAAGTTTGATTTTTCTTTCCCTTTCCTTTGTGTTGGGAAAGGCTGCATCTTGTAGACTAGCACAGAGAATAAATACTTTACATATACTGATTTACCATGGATGGGGGAAATAGTGCCAGAACCATTATCTGAATCTTGTAAAATGTCTGTCTGTAGTATTCATATGAGTATTCATATTAGTAGTCTTCTTAGTCTAGTATAAATATCACTAAATTAATATTTTCCTCATCTTTTCTGTGACCTTTGCTATTCCTAAATCTCTAGGTTTTAAATTGGCTTAATTTCTTGTAAATTCTGCATAGAGACATTAGTCTGATGAAAAATTAGTTAAAAATTCTGAACTAATTCTTGCCTCTTCACTCTTCATCAGTTCTTAAGTTATCTACAAAAATCCCTTGTTTCATCATTTTTTGTAATCCACAGCAAGGCAAACCTCTCCCCCCTGGGAAGGTAAGAGTGCGTGTCTGTTCAAAAGCATATGTGAAATACAATTATCAGAGTTAATGGATGAAAAATGGGAGCTTCTAAATGCTGCTAACCTGTGGCTGCCCTAAGCAGCCTTTTGTGGATAATGTAACTAAGATCCTCTGTACTTCAGAGGTCCTCCTTGTCGAAAAAGGAGAATATTTATCATTTGAATTAATTTTTTTTGTTGTTTTCCTTTTTAGTAGAGCATAGGCCCTGGAGTGCAGCTGCACGATAATACACTCCCTGTATGCACAGATGCACAGAACTAGCTCAAAAGAAATTATTAGAGAAAACAATGGGCTAGATGAGGACATTGGCAAATGCAAACCAAGTGAATAAATCCTAATCTCTGGTAATAATGTCCATCTCTTCTCCCATGACCAAATAATTTCTCACCAAATTTACTGGAAAGGGTTGACGTTTTCCTAGAACCAGGATTTGTAGCAAATGTAGCTTAGCATCTGTGAAATGTGATCTAGACTGAAAGTTGCATGTTCTCTTTAGGGGTTTCATGTGCATTGTCAGTGGTGAGACTGCGTATGTCTGTGAACTTAAATCCTTTATTATGTTTGATGCAATAAATCACTGCTGCTTTGGAGAAATAGTTCCCATATCAAGATGGAATCTATGAATGATCTGGGGAATGGAACACACCTAACAGGAACTCTTGCAGGTTCCAAACCTTGGATGTCGGCGTTGTGTTGGCCAGGTTATGCAACACACAGATCCCAGCTTCATTAGGAATTCTCAGCCCAAAGAAGCGGAAACATGGGCCAACAGTGAAAAATGTGCAGTTACTCATATGGGAGTAGTCAGCACTACTACAGAGATTAAGGCAATAACTTTGAAAAAAACAAGTTAATCATACATACTAGATGATGAGTAAAGCAGGGTGTTGGACTTATACCTGGAGTCAGCTCTTGCCAAGAGTGTGGGAGTTGCGGAAACTTCTCAAAGGAGCAGAGCAAAAGCTTGTGACAGGTATGTTATGTGCAGTCTCCAGAAAACGGTTTGATGAAAAATGGAATGTTTCCAGCCTGAAGGCATGAAGTTTGAAAGTGATGTTGGGAGGAAGGGCCAAGATTCTCACAGAACAAAGAATAAGTTTTCTTTCTGTTCCAGAACAAGCTTTGCTTGGAGGAAGAGTGAAATACTTGCATGTTTTCTTTTAAATAAGTATCACGTGCTCTCTTATGGGTTTGTGTGACATATTACCTAATATGGAGAGATACAGGCTGAAAGTGGCTCTTTAAGGGTAGCCGTTAAGAAAGACTAAAAAAATAAAAAGCATGCCACACAGTACAATAATCAGATTTACAACAAGGAGAACATGGAGGCTGGAAGGGCAGAATGCAGCTGTAGTTTCAGGATTGTTGAATGTGGTTCTGTCTAAACTGAAATCCAAAGGCGTGCCTTATCTAAACACATCTGAACTAGTTTTGAGTAATGGGGAGTTCATGTCCAGGATTTTAGGCTAGTTTTCTGTCTTGTATAGATGTGGTTTTGGGAGGTGGTTATTATGAGAGCAGCAAACATTAACATTTATTCCCCAGAGAATAAGTACCAAGGGAGACAGATGTTTTTAGTTTTCAGAAAAAATGCCATATACAAACAAGATTGTGCTCAGGTGACTCTGTTGTTTAACTGCCATGTCTTCACACATGGAGTGCTTGTGTCTTTTGGCAAGTAGAACATATTTTGTTTTGGAGAAACTAATCCTTGTGTTGTGGTGTTTTTGACTGGCAAAGTAACTAACTAGCCGTTGCCAAACCTCTCATCTTATGAAATATTGTGGGGAAATGTAACAGACAGAGTTACTGAATTGCAGGATTTCATCTGAAGAGGTGGAGGACCAGCCAGCTAAAGGCAGGTGATCAAAGGAACTAGAAATTAACCTGGGAAGGAACAGCCTAGACAGAGCCTTGTCCTTTACTACTCTCATTGACTTCAGTAGGAATTGAGAATTTTGCACCCTGGAAAATTAGATTATTTCAAATTTGGGAGCCCCATAAGTTAATGCATTAGTCTTTTTTCATGAACATTCATGTTTCAAGATTTTCACTTACCAGTCTATCACAGGTTTTTTGCTGTCTCTGGATAAGGTTTCTATATCTGATTATAGTAAATCATCTGAATGCTAAAGTATCCAAGGTAGATGAAGAGTATAGTTATTGCAGTAGACTGCAAGTATTGCTTTTATCTAGTGAGTGAAGGTGGACATTACCACCATTAACCGGGAATGCTGTTTAATCTAGGCCTCTAATCTTAGGGAGGAGGAGAAGGAAGGGTTGATATGGAAGTCAGAACTCCTGTGATCCTCACATTTTGAAGGGGTTTGTGCAGGACTGAAAATTTGGCAAAGCTTTCCTTAATAGTCAGATTTCTGGGTCTAGTCCTTTCCATACATGCTGCTGGCCTGTTCTGCTTCAGATTCATAGGATTCAAAATTCGTCTTTACAGCTTCTTCTGGACTAGGAGAAGGAAGGTGATTTCTGACTCTTCTAGGTTTGCTTCTCTGTTTGTCACATGGAAATAAGCTACAGCTTCCTGGCAGCCCAGTCTTTTTGCCTTCATGCTAAGGGTTTGAATTATGTGAACCTGTATTATTATATATTACTATACACCATCTTTCTGGATTTTTTAATGCAAAAAGCTGAGTACCAGGTTAATAAATCTGACCACAAAAAAACCTTAGTACCTGACAGTCCTGGTTTCACAAGTGTTGTAAAAAATAAGCTCTATAGTGGACTCCTCAGGTTTTTATAAGAATTTTTAAAAACATTTATATATTATTTTCCAATAGCTGTCTTTTGATTTGAAGTAATTTGTAAGAGATTGAACTTCAGTGCAGCATTATTATAGGTTTTTAAGACAAATTGTAGTCGTGATCTGTCACTTCCATAGTTTTTGCATTGTCGGAGAATCTGGATTTTAAATGAAGTTGGATTTCATTGCTGTGAAGTGTTCTGCACAATGAAAACCTTCATCTGTGCCATTTTCTCCTGCAAAACAATTCTATCCCAAGTACAGGCCACAGATACAAAGCTTCTTGATTTAATGTTATAAATTGTATCTGCTGGCATTCTGAAAATTTTACGTGTTTTACCACAGAATAAGACCTCCATTTCCCCTAGCAACTCTGAATTATTTTGAAGATTTGTTTTAAATCTTTGTCTACATGTGTATCTTCCTGTCCTATCTGATTAGAGCTTTTACCTTTAAATCTCTCAGTTGCTTTTATTCAAGTATTTAAAATGCAACCTTGATTTATGCATGAAATTTTAGTAGAGAAAGGTTAAAAATAACTTTCCAAATTTTAATTGTGAGTTCCTTGTCAATCACTTCATCCTTTAACGCTGAAAGATAGTGTATGTCCTGTATTTCCTTACACATATTAAATGTACCCTGCTCTCTCCAACATATTTGTGCAGAAATGGTTTTGCTCTTTTGTGTACGGATCTGCAAACATTGCAGAACAATATGTAGACCTTTCTGCTTGTCTGTGTGCAGTCCCTCATGCTCTTTCTTGCCACTTGATGTAGGTTGGCTGCTGGGAGGAGTGAGTTGGTTGCCCACAATGATGGTGGGAGGGATTAGCACCCAAGTTTTGAGGCCTGACTCATTTGTCATCCTTTCTGTACCTTGTGTCCTTTCTGTATATTCTTGTGAATACATGTTGTCAGTCTGGTTATTTAGGTCTAAAGGAGTGAAATAAGTGAAGTCTCAGGTACCTTGTGTTTGCCAGAAGTGTTTGTTTACGGTACTGAAGGTGACAGTTCTGTTTATCTTTAGGCTAAAAGGTTTAAACCAGCAGTCAGATAATAAAATAATGAGCTGTACGCAACCAGTGGAATATTCTGGAACCCAAGGAAAGCGATGACTGGAAAACAGTTTCTTTCAGTTGTGTTTTACAAGTTAGTAAATGGAATCCTAAAAATAAGTGTAAAGAGACTAGATACTCTGAAGCAGATCAATCATTTCTGCAAAGCCCCGGATTTCGCTGCCTATTGTAGCAACCATGTGTGTTAAAAACTATGGAGAAGATCCCTACAGAGCATGTGAAGATGGAGCAGAGAGATATTCAGTAATACGAAATTGCACTACACTGTAAGGGTCCAGAGAGAGAGTAGAACTGAAGTATTTTGAACTGCAGACCAGATATAAAAAAGTGACTGTACACTGAAGATATATTTTTGCCATAGAGCAGGGAAACACTCCTGCCTTCCTTGCTTTCTAGCGTTGCAGCCTTTCCAAACATGGGAGTTTTGGGCAGTGTCATATACAGAAGATTTTTGGTGTGCTTTGTTTTTTGTTTTATTTTTTTTTTCAGTAAGGCACAAGTAGCTTAATTTGAAACTACAAGCTTAGTTAAAATACAACAAGATAAATTTGTATTTTATTGTGAATATACATTTTAATAAAGCTTAAACCACTCAAAATTGCCTAACTCAAGAACAAATTTGAATATTTGCCCTGTAAAAGTAACATTCCATCTTAAGCAGGTGCCATCCCCTGAGTTGCAAAGTTGTTGCCAACAGCCAAGCAAACCATACAAGTCCTTCAGTTTGATTAGAGGTTTCTTGATTGGCTTTTATTTGAGAGAGGGAGAGTAGTTTGTATTTTTAGAAGGAAGGGAAAGACAGGGAGTTATTTTGCTTTTACAAGGAATAAATGTCCTATATATATGAACTAAAGACATGTATGTTCTCATCAAAGTGTCAGAACAAAGACAAAGTCTCTGCATGAGAGAGCTTACTGTGTAGGAGGACCTTTATGTAGCAGATCAGCTGCATTAAGCTAGAAATTACAGTATTTAATTCACTGTGAAGTTCTAATAGGAACCTGTCTCACAGGCCGTCTGAAAGTTGTGTGCAGAAGTTCTTGTTTGGTTCAGGAATACTTAAACTCAACTTTTCATGGGTAAAAAAAAAATCCCAGAAATATGTAATATATTCAGAATTATATGTATGGTAGTGATATGTTTTGGAAGGATTCAGTGAAAGTTTGCTGCAGGGGGTAGGAAGTGACTTTGTATTACCAGTACCAGAATGGAGTCAGATTGGAAGTGCCAATACAGTTGAGTATAAGATTGAAAAAAAAATCTGAAAGATCAGAAAGAATAGAATAAGCAAAATTGGAAATATTTGCTTGCTAGGATGGAGGAAAACAGTGAAGTGATTCATGGTTTGTAAGAGGGAATGCCTTTGTGAAAGTGTTTGTAGCAATTGTGGGAGTACCAAGTAGGAATTAAAAAAAGCAACAGGGGAGGTAGCAGTAGTTTAAGAACTTCAGAAGAAAGACAGTCAGAACTCAGACAAAGGTTTCAGCCACAGGGAGTGACAGAAAGGACTTGCTTGTTTTTCCAGGACATGTTGTAAAGGAGGAATCAACAGGACTTGGCAAAATACTCAGAGAGGTGGGAGAGAAGAATGACTACAAAATGATGTGTTGTTCTGACAAACAGGAGAATGTTGGAGCTGCAAAAGCACAGAAAAGTGCTTTTGATGGGAGCAACTGCTGTGAGATTATAAACACAGTCAGGTATTAAGTATAATTGAACAGAGCTGAATACTCCCATTGAAATTGCCAGACTGAAGATCCTGATATTTAACTAGGTGTGACAGCAAATTATGGCTTTTAATTGGCATTTCTGTGCCTTTCTCTCCTGTTTATGCTTTGGAACTAGGTGCAAAGAGCCTTTGATAATCATGTAACAAAAGGTGGCTTGTATAGGCCAAATGCATAGTTTTTTGGGCGTGGAGAAGTATAGCAAATATGCCTAAATGTGACAAGACAGGCCATAGCTTGCAATAAGAGCTCACATGATCAAATTAGTATCTGACTGACTTCAAGTGTTGGTACTGTGACTGCTGCAGTATGGCTGAGCTTTGTCTTAAAGCTTTAAATATTGGGATGGGAACATTCACGGAACACGGTAGATTCTCTAAGATTTCATCAATTCACACATTCCTGTAATTACTAAAGAAATAAAACCAACAAAGTTATGTTTAGTTTTACTTCAACTGCCTACTTTGAGTTCAACTAGTCGTTATTTATGAGAATATTTAGTATTGTACAGAACAGAAGTCCTATGAGGAGTAGCTGAGGGAGCTGTGGTTGTTTAGCCTGCAGAAGAGAAGTCTCGGGAGGGACCTTATCAACGACCTCTCTACAACGACCTGAAAGGAGGTTGTAGCCAGGTGGGGGTCGGTCTCTTCTCCCAAGTAACAAGGGATAGGACAAGAGGAAATGGCCTCAAGTTGTACCAGGTGAGTGTAGACTGGATATTAGGAAAAATTTCTTCCCCCAAAAGAGTTACCAACCACTGAAATAGACTGCCCAGGGAAGTGGTTGATTCACCATCCCTGGGAGTATTTAAAAGATGTGTAGATGTGGTGCTTGAGGACATGTTTTACTGGTGAACTTGGCAGTGCTGGGTTAACAGTTAGACTTGATGAACTTGAAGGTCTTTTCAACCTAAACAATTCTATGATTCTATAATTTTTGCCAGAGGTGAAAGACTTTGTATCACCACCTCCTTGTTAATGTCTGTAGCTTGAACTCTATCTTAAACAGTTTAGCAAAGCTTTGGTTTTATGAGTTTATATCAAGAAGAACATAAATTATATTTCAAAATTAGATAATTAGATTCTTTGGAATAATCTTGAGAAGTGTGCTGCCAGCAAAGTTGTCTTTGATTTTAAGATGCCATTAAATCTGGAATTGATGTTTATGTTCAGAAGGCTGTTTGATGTTCTTTTTTCCCTTCTGCATTTTTATCTACTTAATTCCCTTCTACATTTATCTACTTAAATGTAAAGATCACTAGGACTATTTAGTAAGTAAGATCATGCTTAGATGTGAGTTAAAGCTGCTGAAACCAAACCTAAATCCTGCCTGCCCCTTTTTCCCTCCTCCATCCTTCCAAAGATGAGATATAGTACTTGTCAATGCTATACTTACATCATAAACTTACAAAGCACAGAAAGGTCCAAAATTAATTCTCTTTCTAGTAGCCCTGGAGATGACAGCTATATATCTACAAAGAGGTTTTTGCACTGTTTCTACTGAAATTCAAACTCAAAATTTTTTCAGCCCTTGACCAAGATTTTGTGCATCATTAAGTGAGTAATCATCACAGATACTTCTTTTTTTCTGAAAGAATAGTAAACACTTGTTCTCTCTTTGCATGACTGAATTTCACAACAAAGAAACAAAAAGTTCTGTCTCTCAATCTCTTTTACTCAAGATTAGCTGCAAATTGTGTAGGACACTGTACAGCTTTGGTCAGCTTGTTGGGGAATAAAACTCATTTTTCTCACTGGCATTGTGTAACTTAAGTTATATTGAAAAGGCAAGATGTTAATTGCATGGTTGTGTAAGTTGTTAATCACAGACTGTTGGAGTTCAGCATTTCCTATATCACAACAGTCATCCATTATTACTTCTAACAGGTCTTTTCCTCACCTAAATGTAAATGTCAGAATAGTAAATGCCATTTACAGGAGCGCTTAATTACCAGAACTGTTGGAGTTGCTCTAGCTGTACTTTCAGAGTCCTCAACAGAATTTTAGGTTATTGGTGCCACTTCAGTATTGTCTAAGTTACAAAGCATTGAAGGATCTTTTAGGAATGCCTAAACCAGATCTTAAGCAAGTTTAACTGAGACTGTAACAGCCCAATTGAATGGCTTTTTGTGTTTCATGGCAGCTTTACGGTCTGTGATGAGAAAAATGGTTCTTTTCTCAGAAAGCAGGGTAAGTGCGCAACAAGAAATCGATGCACACTGGAATCTCAGCTTCTGTGAAGAAAGACTGCAACTAGTAAAGCATAATATTGTAACTAAATCATATGAATTATGCCTTATAAGAGATCTTGTATTACTTTCTGACGTTCCTTGGGGAAAATGATGATATTTTGTCCTGGCCATCTAAATAAAAATTTTCAAAGCTAGATGTTTACTGATGAGTATGTAGATTTATATCATAATCTCAGCTGGCTAAATTTTATGTCTCTATGCTCACTTTCTAGAAAATGAAGAGAGAGAGGTAGATCATACCAGGCTGATATAAGTCTCTTGAGGTAAGGTGAATGCCTTGCTGATGATGCTTATCTGTCTTTCCAGGAGGGCTCTGGCAGTTAAATGGCTAAACTTAAGTGAAATGAATGTCTTCAGAGATGAAAACCTCCTTGAACAAGTATCTAAAAATGAAAGTGATAGATAATGTACTCTCTAAACTTACATCAGCAGATCAGTTTTACCACTGTTTGCTTTTACGATGGTATCTGGGAACTCTAGGTATGAACAAGAGGGTTGAGGCTGTTCACAAAATAAAAAGCCAGTCCTGACTCCCAGAGTTTACACGCTAAGTATAAAACAAGATGACAGAAGGAGTAAAAGGGGCAGTGAGAATGCCTGGGTCAGTTGAAGTCACAAACCATCAACAACCCGATAATCAAATTCAAATTTTGCAGACTTAATAGCAAAAGAGCTTTACAGAGTGACTTGGAAGTTGATAGGATTGTAACTGTGGGGATGTTTCAGAGGAGTGCCTGTGAGGGGAAGGAGTCATAGAGACGTATGTTTGGAAAGCAAATACGTAGTTGCTGTGAACTGATGGGAAATTAGACCCTAGTTTAGAGCACAGTTCGTATTTTACAAGTAGAATTTGTTATATTTCAATTTGTGCCCATTGTTTTTATCCTGTTACTGGGAACTACTGAAAAGAGCCTGGCTCCATGTTTTTTACACACTCCCATCCAATATTTATATACACTGACAAGATCTCCCTGAGCTTTCTATTCTCCAATCTGTTCTCCAAGAACAGCCCCAGCTCTCCCAGCCTCTCCTCATATGACAGTTGCTTCAGTCACTCAGTCACCTTCATGGCCCTTCACTGTAATTGTTCCAGTTTAATTTTTATGTTGCACTGGGGAGCCCAGAACTTGACTCAGTACTCCAGGTGTGTCTTACCAGTGCTGAGTAGAGGGAGGGGAAGAATCACCTCTCTCAACCTACTGGCAACATTTTTCTTTATACAGCCCAGAAGGATGTTGGCCATCTTTGCCAACATCTTACAAAGTTTGGCTTGACAGAAGCCAGAGAACTGAGTTAAAGTATGAATATAGTGAACTTTGGGTGACAGAAGCCAGAGAATTGAATTAAAGTGAACTTTGGATGGTGTGGTCCCCATGTAATTTGTGATCCAATTTTCTCAGTCACGAGCTGTACCAGGCATATCCACCATGAGGTGTTAGTAAGAGAAGTTGCTTTATACCAATACTATTTCCATCGCTGGAGTGATGCATATGACTTTTGTATAGTATCTTTAAGTGAAATTTTTTAGGCTCAGGAACAACTCCTGTTGAAATCGAGAAGAACTGAATCTCATGATTCTGGAAAACAGTTCAGTTAATCTGCTGACAGTTTCTGGATCCTGAGCTGGAAAGGAGGCATCTTGGCCAGGAGAGGAATACAGACTGCCTCTTGTCCCAGCTGCCGCACACTGGACGGAGAGCAAAGATGGCACCTTCTGTAAGAGCAAAACAAGTTGCATGATTAGGGGAGGCTGGAGTGCAGGGTGAGACATGCAAGGGAAGGAGTAACTAACTCCATAACAGAAGGCAGATAGAAAAACTGAGTAACCACTGGGCCAGCTTGCATCCAGGATGAGGAGGAAGAGACTTTAAAGGAGCATGGGAACAAGGCAGGGGAACTGGGTGGAGGTTAAAATGGAAAGCTTTTCCACATGTTCCCTTCAAAAACTAGATGGTGTGGAATTTTCATATAAGACAGAGGTTTATTTGGGGTCCTTCACACTCACCTGTAGAACCATTACTGAACTTACCTAGGTGATGTAAGTACTGATGACAAGGAAGTGTGGAAATTTCTTCTGGAGTTGGATGCTACTACTGATTAAAACACTTCGAAGTAAAGACTTTTTAGCAGTATAGACAATTTGTCTGATCCCAAATTTCTTTCACTAAGCTACTGCTGTTTCCTGACCTCATGAAATGGCACTGTGTGGGAGCTACACACTTCACATGCAATTCCAAAAGATGGCAACCTTAGGCTTCCAAACTGGGGCCTTTGCTGAACAGCTCCACAGCTCCTAACAGCTTGTTCACAGTGGCAAATGTTCAGAAATTCTGGGTTCTCCCAGGCTGAACCTATTTTTATCCACCTGTTCTATTTTTCACGTGTTTCTACATATAAGACAGCATGTATATGATTCAGTTAAAAAATGGGCAGCTTCTCAAATGAATTTCTGTGCCTAAAGGAAGGGGAGATTAGGAAATCTTAGATCTGTGACTTCCATTGTCTACAGAAGTGAGGCTCTGTTATCAATCTTGCTGATGCTCCTGTGGCACAGTGATAAAGCAGAGGCAGTTTGGCAAAAACATGGGTAAGGAACTATTTAATTTGATGAACTGTAGTATATTTGCTCTTGTCTTAGTGAATTATTAAGGCTTTATACACACAGTCCACTAGTCTTGTCCACATCAGTGAACTTTAAATGACAATCACTACCATTTTGCATAACTCTGGATAGATATACTCTTGAGACAAAATAAGGTATGTAGTCTTCATACTACATTCATTCTCATGCCTTAAGATCTATCTTTTCCCTTGGTTAGTATTTATTTTCTGATTTGATCTTTGTGTCCAATTCCTGTTTTTTTTGTGGTTTTGTGGGAATCTTATTTGTGAGTAGTTAAGGACAGAAACTTCACAGAAAAATTAATCAAAAATGTAGTTATTTTAGAAAGTTTTATCAAATCATGTAAATTCAACTGAATTTGCATTCACAAAGATAGAAAATTGTGATGCCTAAGTCTAAATTCTGTTGTTTTGTAACAAATGCTGCTTTTGTATTACAGGATCATTACTGGATGGAAAATCAAGCATCTTGCTTATTTTCCAAAAGTCATGTTTAGGAACCATCAGCTTGGAAATTTTATCTTGGTTTGGCTTAAAGCCAGATTTTGAAATCTCAGCTTTCATGAAGCAGAAATGTCTCTCTCCACACAGCCCTAGTGGCAGGGCCGAATTCTGAGCCCCGCTCTGTTTTGTGCCAAAGCTTTTCACTTCTGCAATTGTTCATCAGCTTCTTCCCCTTCCCAGTCCAGGGATAAAAATTTATATCTTGTTATGCCAGTTCCTTATGATTTCCCCTTCCTTACTTGTGCTGCACTGCAGGGATAAGTATTGACCTAGGCTATTACTGTCTTTCCTTCATGTAGGCCACAGAACTGGGAGAGAATTTTGAGAGCACTTTTACTGCTTTTGGCTTTTGTGCAGAAAGCTTGTGATTTTCATACAGCCTGTAGGAATATTTTCCTCCCACAATGTTGGTTGGTCAGTCTATTTTAACCAACTCAATATTCTAATAGTTTTGTATCACATTCATATTACTCTTCTCAGGTTTATTGCTTGCATAGGAAAGATTTCAGACAGAGATCTTATCTCTATGAGGTTTATCCTGTGCTACAACTGCCATTACTGAATGCCTGAGCATCTCAGTGTTCAGTACATTTATCCTTGCCACCCCAGTGAAATACAAAGCTTAATTTCTATCTATTTTTAACAAATGGAAACAGTGGTCCATAGAGGTTAGATTTCATCTAGCCTTCAGAGTGAAGAAATAGAAAACAGGCTCCTGTACATAACTTTCAGGTGTTTGGCACCCTAATTGCCTCTGTTAAATAACTGGGGTGATGGATGTTGCATATGGGGAAGGGTGATCTGAAAGAGTCAGCGTTCTCAGCAGGAAGCTGCTCTGAGCCAATTATTGAGAACAGGGATGTTTCAGGAATCCTGCCTCCTTCTGCAGCTTTGGCATTTAGCTCTCTGTGGGCCATAGGCACCTCCTTCCCTTGGCACACTGCCTCTATTGCCAGTGCATGCAAGCTCTGAGCTCTGGTCTATGTTTTTATCCTTCTATGTCATTTATTTAAAAAAAAAACAGCACACAAAACCTCACCAAACCCATGGTGGTTTCTCTCTTCCTCACACCCCTTATACTTGAATCAGTAGCATAAGCTTTAACTAAGAAGTTTGTAAGGGCTTGCTGCTCAGTTGGGCATGTTGAACTTGCATCTCCCAGGTCCTGGGGGAATGCCCAAGTGAGCAGGCTGCCCGGGAGGCTGGAACTGGGGAGGGAGCGGTGCTGCCAAGGCTGTGTGAGTAGGCTGAGAGGAATGCGGGAATCCTGGGGCCTGGAGGAGGATGATTCCTGGCCTGGCTCTCCCGGCAGGGAGGGGTAACTTCTGGCCTCTGTTCCCAGCTTCCAGACTTGTTTGTGCATTTTAAACACAACTCCAAAACAAGTCCAAGGAGTACAATCTGTATTTTTGTTATTTTGCTTGCAGCCCTAACTGCTCAGGGGTGAACATACATTCATGTCTTCTGTTCCCCTCCCCCTGCTACATCTACCCTCCAGCCTCGTATTTAAACATGTTTTTGAGGCAGGAGACAAGAGAGGAGGCAGGAGAAGAACATCTTGCTGAAGAAACCTTTAACTCAGGTGTCCCCTGTTTTTTCCCAGTGAGTGCTCTAACCATCAGGATACGGTATGAAAATAAACACCTACAACAATTTCTTCCTCTCTGACTGTGTTTTAAAAGAAAATGTTCACCTCTTTGTTTTGTGAAGTACTCTGGCCTCCTGCTGTAGGCTGGGTGTGTTCTGAGCACAGATATTGGCTCCTTGGGGGCCAGAGTGGCACCTGGGGATTTGGGGTCTTCAGTTAGAATAGGCATGTGACACAATTGCCAAGCTGTTTCATTTTCTGCTTGCATAGAAATAGAATTTTTAGAAAACTACCAGGTTTAAGTGAGAGGTGTCCTTTGGAGTAGGAACTTGTAGATGCTTGGTTTATGGTTTTGGAATTGCTATAAAATCATATAGATGTTCTCTGTTGAATGTAGTCTTAACTGAGTAGGGCCTCATATTAGTGCCCTTGCTCCTTTTCCTGTCTCTTTGCCTATTCTGTTTCCAAATCTGTTTAAAAAAATAAAAATAGTTATTAATCATAGTTTCTATCATAATTATGTCTCTGTAATATTGCTCATCATTACAACCACTTCTTTCAATCATCCATCTTGTTTTAAATCTTTGTAACAACTTCTTTCTACAGAAGATAATTAGATTCAATTATAAGCATCGCATTTTTTTTAGGAAATACTGTCATTATTGAACCTACTGCTTTTCATCCATCAACAATCAGAATTTAATAGAGCACTCATACAGTTTATAAAATTTTGTATATAAGCCAACCCTTTCTTTTCTCTCACTTTTTAATGTAACCTCTTCCGTATTTTTTTTGTTGAAGGTGCTGGGCCAGTTTACTACTTGCTCCATCAAATTAATTTATAGTAGAGGTTCAGTGAAACAATCCTGCTGTTTCAAGGGAGATGGTAGATGTACCTCATGATAGAATTTTATCCATAAATTTAGATACAACTTCTCTCAGAAAACACTGTGAACTAATTTCAGCCTAATACTGTACTCTTTATTTTATGCTGATTACATTGCTTTCTGTTCAGACAAAATATACATCATTATTCCAGTACCTTTTTTCCCTAAAAATCTCATGAACTAAAAATCAACATGGCAAATTACTCATTTCTACTTTATTATTTGGCAAAAGTGAAACTAGTGGATGATTTGCCGTCCAAGGTCTGGACAAAATTTGAAAGTAGTTAAGATTTTCCCCTTCAGAAACCTAATTCTCTCCATAATTATTGTAATTTCTGCTGCGCACAAAGCCCCTCTCAAACTTCACTGGGGATAGTTTCCATGGGAACCAGAGAATGAGAACTGATGAGTCTTGAAACAGTCAAATAATAATCTTCCTTTTTACGAGTGGGCAAAGATTTTCTTCTCCAGTGTTTAATGGAAGGCACTAGAGCTTATTATGTTTTGAAGGAGAGGAAAAAAAAAAGACATCTGGAAGGAGGCCAGGTGTGCTTTGTACACCTGTAGGGTTCATAATTTGTGTATTAAAAGGGAAAACCACTACATTCTCCTGTGTTTGTAGGCTTCCTGAATTATAGGAAGGGAAACTCTCTGTTAAATTCAAACACTCGCAGTCCAGGGAAGTTGAGGTGGGAGTAGCAGTCATGAGAAGGTGAGTTGATTACATGTGTGGTAGAGGTAGAGAACCACGTCATGAACACAGAATTTTAGAGGCTGTTGAATGATCCTGCAGAAACCAGCCCTTAGGAAGGCTTTCCAGGTGCTAGGATTGACCTGACTCCAGAATTGAACTCTCCTGGTTTTTGTACAATGTTAAGTGCCCTCTTACCAAGGCTGAGTATTAGCAAGAATGGAGGTTGTTTATTGCAATTTCTTGTAAGGGAGAAGACTCCTTCAAGAGTGATCTGAAGTAATGAATAAAGCCACCCTGAAGTCCAATGAGGTGCTCTGCTAAGCTGGCCATTATTTGGTTGTCATAGTTGTAGTCATTGGGATTATTATCCTGAAACACTGAGAACACCATGTTTCCATTCCCGTGGGAAAAAAATATGGAAAACATAGAGGAATGTCTTCCCTCCTTTAGATCTTTGACATTGTTGTGAAAGATGACTTCCAAAAGAAGAAGAAAGTAAATTCCGCAGATTTTGCAGCAAACTTGCAGTTCTCTGTAAATGCTGATGCGTAGAAAAGACCAGAAATCTGTTCCTAACACAGAAATAAATTTGACCAATATGTGGAGTTTTAGTATAGCACAATTTAAACTTGAATTATAGAAGGGTAAATGGCAAGGTATGTTTTTAAGAAATATATCTTATCTCAAACTCATTTTTATATTCTTTACCATCATCTGCTTTTCCAGTGGTTTTGGGTTTGAGTATTTAATATACACCTTTGTGTAATTATTTTGATCTCTATTTCACAAACATAAAGAGAGGAAAATGAAAAGTGCACATAGAGTATTATTACAGTGTTTGGAAAAACGTGGGGGTTTTTTTGCAATTAGTTGAAATAATAGAACCTGAAGGAGAATATTGTTATTTCTGCATTGTATAATATATCAAATATAGATGTGATTAATGATCTAATCCAGTGATTAAATTAAGAAATCCCATTTCTGTCTCTTGCCAGTAATTAATATGTTGTAAACACTGAAGGCAATTACTGTATTTAAAAATGAGGACTGAAAATTTAAAATATTTTTTCTTAGCGTGTGGATGGAGATAAACAAAATTAAATGCTTACATTAAAAAAAAGAGTGTGAAATGGATTTTTCCACATTAAATAAGTATTTTGGTGGGATTATGAGATATGAACCCAGTTGTATTACTGAGGAGGATGGGGTGGCAGATGAAGCACAGTTCTGCTCTGTCTTTGGGTCACCTTATTTTGGCACCCTTAGCCATGCACTGTGACGCTGCAAGCAAGAGCTGTGCAGTTTAAATGTGTAAAGTGGTGCCCATTTTGTTCCTGAATTCTAATATCGGATTTCCTACTGTATTTTAAATGCCTTCATGTAAATTACTGCCCTTTGCCGGTCTGGTGATCAAAAATAAACACAAATAAAGATTATTTCATGGGTTTAATGCCTAGTAGACTTTATTCACTTCTTACTTCTTGTCTGAGATAAGTATTTACCCAGTTCTTTAATTTGCTATTAGCTTTATACATTATGTCTGCCTTGACTTCCAGAAGTGAAGAACAGCACAAAAATTCTTCATCCCTGTGACCAGCTGACCTAACTGAAGTTATTCTGGGAAAGAGACTGCTGCTTCCCTTTCCTAAGGTCTGTAAAACAGGCTTGTTGTGGATGTGGCATGTAGCAAGCCACCAAATGCTAATATTGGTGGGCTGCTTAACACCACGTTCCCTACTGTTCTCTGAGCTAGATCTCTAATTGCTGACCACAAACACTAGGCAAGATGATTATTAGAGGAGAAACTGAAGACTTTTACCACTGATGAATCATAAATCTCAAACACTTTTTCTTTTAGAGAAAAAGACATCAAGGCTACTGCTTATCTTGAAGGTCTGGGTGACACAGTGAGGAAGAACGTGAGGATAATCATATGGGAACAGCAGAAATGTTGGTGGTTCCTAAAC